>NW_016107486.1:1339260-1365801 GCF_001604975.1 Cebus imitator | reverse complement strand
GTGCTGGGATTACAGGCTTGAGCCACCGCGCCCAGCCTATTTTTCTTAATATTTTTACTACTCATTGAAAGTAAAATTGAATAGAAGAATCTCTGGTGCAACACTGAATAGAAGTAGAGTTTAATGCCTGATTCCTGATCATAAAAAGAAATCACATAGTCTTTTACTGTCACATTAACGGTAGCTTTTTCATAGATGCCCTTTTATCTGATTGTAGAGGTTCACTTCTAATCTTAATTGCTAAAGGATTTTTATCACAACTGGATGTTAAAATTCTCTAATATTTTTCGGTGTGTATTGAGATGTTACGATTTTCCTTTATGAGTCTATTAATATGGTAAATAACATTGATCAATTTTTAAAATGTTAACCTAAATTTGTATTTTGAGGATGATGCATTATCCATTTTACATTTTCTTGGAATCAATTTGCTAATATCTCATAAGAAGTTTAGTGTTTGTGATTATGCTCAAGAAGCAAATTGGAGAAGGGTTTTCACCTATAATAATGTCTTTGTTAGGTTTTTAAAAATCACTTTATTAAGGTACGATTGACATACAAAAAACTGTACATATTTAATGTTTACAGTCTGATGAGTTTGGAGATAAGTATGCACCTGGAAGACCATTATCACAGTCAATGCTAAACAGTTATCCATCATCTCCAAAAGTTTCCTTCCTCTTTTACTTGATTTTAAATATACATTTATTTTAAGTTCTGGGACACATGTGTAGAATGTGCAGATTTGTTACATAGGTATACATGTGCCATGGTGGTTTGCTGCACGTATCAAACTGTCATCTAGGTTTTAAGTCTTGCATGCATTAAGCATTTGTTCTAATGGTTTTCCTCCCCTTTCCCCCTACCCACACATCAGGCCCTAGCATGTAATGTTCCTCTTCCTCTGTCCATGTGTTCTCATTATTCAACTCCCACTTATAAGTGAGAACATGTGGTATTTGGTTTTCTGTTCTTCTGTTAGTTTGCTAAGAATGATAGCTTTCAGCTTCCTCCATGTCCCTGCAAAGGACATAAACTCATTCTTTTTTATGGTTCTATAGTATTCCATGTTGTATATGTGCCACATTTTGTTATCCAGTCTTTGTTGATGGGCATTCCAGTTGGTTCTAAGACTTTGCTATTGTAAATAGTGCTGCAATAAACATATGTGTGCACGTGTCTTTATGACAGAATGATTTATTAGCCTTTGGGTATATATCCACTAATAGGATTGCTGGGTCAAATGGTATTTCTGGTTCTAGATCCCTGAGAAATCGCCACACTGTCTTCCACAATGGTTGAACTAATTTACACTCCCACCAACAGTGTAAAAGCATTCCTATTTCTCTACATGCTCTCCAGCATCTGTTGTTTCCTGACTTTTTAATAATTACCATTCTAACTGGCATGAGATGGTATCTCATTACGGTTTTGATTTGCATTTCTCTAATGGCCAGTGATGATGAGCATTTTTTCATATGTTTCTTGGCCACATAAATGTCTTCTTTTGAGAAGTGTCTTTTCATATCCTTTGCCCACTTTTGATGGGGTTGTTTTTCTCTTGTAAATTTGTTTAAGTTCCTTGTAGATTCTGGATATTAGACTTTTGTCAGCTCGGCAAATTGCAAAAATTTTCTCCCATTTTATAGGTTCCCTGTTCACTCTGATGACAGTTTCTTTTGCTGTGCAGCAGCTCTTTAATTAGATCCCATTTGTCAATTTTCGCTTTTGTCGCAATTGCTTTTGGTGTTTTAGTCTGAGGTCTTTGCCCATGCCTATGTCCTGAATGGTACTGCCTAGGTTTTCTTCTAGGGCTTTTATGGTTTTGGTTTTTACATTGAAGTCTTTGATACAAAAGAGAGAGCAGGAAATAAAAAGAAATTAAAAGTATCAGGAATTAGAGAGGAGACATCACTACAGTTTCCACAGACATTAAAAAGATATTAAGGGGATGTTATTAGCAATCTTATGCCTGTAAATTCAATAACTTAGATGAAATGTACAAATTTCTTGAAAGAAATTTACCACCAAAGCTTATTCAAGAAGAAATGCTGAAACTAAACAATCTATATCAATTAAAGAAGTTGAATTTTTAAAAGCCTTCTCACAATGAGAGATTCTAGAATTTACTGGTGAAATCTAACAAATATTTTTTTTTTTAATGCAAAAACCCTCAGTAAAATTCTGGCACACCAAATCCAGCAGAATATCAAAAAACTTATCCACCATGATCAAGTCGGCTTCATCCCTGGGATGCAAGGCTGTTTCAGCATGGGCAAATCAATAAGCGTAATCCATCACATAAACAGAACCAATGACAAAAACCACATAGGTGCAGAAAAGGCCTTCAATAAAATTCAAGACCCCTTCATGCTAAAAACTCTCAATTACCTTGATATTGATGGAATATATCTAAAAATAGTAAGAGCTATTTATAGCAAACCCATAACCAGTATCATACTGAATGGGTAAAAGCTGGAAGCATTCCCTTTGAAAACTGGCACAAGACAAGGATGCCCTCTCTCACCATTCCTATTCAACATAGTATTGGAAGTTCTGGCCAGGGCAAAGAGGCAAAATAAAAAGTAAAGGGTATTCAAATATGAAGAGAGGAAGTCAAATTGTCTCTGTTTGCAAATGACATGATTGTACATTTAGAAAATCGCATCGTCTCAGCCCCAAAACTCCTTAATAAGCAACTTCAGCAAAGCCTAAGGATGCAAAATTATTGTGCAAAAATCACAAGCATTCCTATACACCAATAATAGACAAGCAGAGAGCCAAATCATGAGTGAACTCCCATTCACAATTGCTACAAAGAAAATAAATACCTAAGAATACAACTTACAAGGGATGAGAAGGACCTCTTCAAGGAGAACTACAAACCACTGCTCCAGGAAATAAGAAAGGACAGGAACAAATGAAAAAAAAAAAAAATAGAATCCATGCTCATGGACAGGAAGAATCAATATCATGAAAATGGCCATATTGCCCAAAGTAATTTATAGATTCAATGCTGTTCTCATCAAGCTACTATTGACTTCCTTTGCAGAATTAGAAAAAAGGATTTTACATTTCATATGTAACCAAAAAAGAGCCCATATAAGATGGAAACATAATTAAACCTATTAATTTCAACTACAATGGTACATTCTCTTAGTGATTATTCAGCAAGATAAAGCAATTTGGCATTTGTACCTTTGCAATTTTTGCCATATATTTTAAATTATGTTTTAAAGCCTATGTTCTAACATGTAGAGGATAACTATTTTATAGTATTGTTTTCTTAATCAAATTATAATATTGAGTCCTTTCACAAAAAAATAAGTTTTAGCAGAACATCCAAAATTATCAAAAAAATAAAAGAGTCATTATTCTCTCTGGGAAATTTCCTATTCCAATCATGTCACATGCAGTAAAGAAAATGTCAAGTACTGAACTCTTTCCTAAAGCACATTAAATCATATGTCATCACACATAAATTGCCACATTTGAAATAAATGGGGTAGTTCTGAATTCTCAGTTTTTGTTAAACTCATTAGAAAGTAAATGTCAGAAAGTGTTTTACTGATCTGGTCTTAGTGAAAGTCAGACTAGTCTCATTTGAATTTGATCAAATATCTGAAACTACTTCTAAGAATACCTTCTGTGACAGAATTTAAACATGCTTTATTAAACACATTTTTCATCCTTTGAAAGAATTCTAACAAATTATTTTCATGCAAATAATGCAAATATTTCAAAAGTAGTGACATTCTCTGAGGTAAGTATAATATAGGATACTTAATAAATTACATATTGAAATTATCTACATCCTACATAAATACACTTTAATTAAGAAATAAGCCATCCAGTTTTGTTGCTATGTGAAATAATGAAATACTTAGCAGATCTTGGTTCAGAGAAAATTTTAAAAAATGAAAATTAAGAATTTATGACCCCTTTCTAAAATATTTTGGTCTTTAATAAAAAAAATTGTTTCATATAATTAAGCCCTTTTGTTCTTTTTAATCTTTCAACATAATCTAATATAAGCCACATTATATTACAATCATAGAAAATAATTTAAAGTTAAATTATCCTTTTTTTTTTCAAGTGTTTATGCCATGGGTCACTGAGATAATTAACCACAGAAACAAAAGAAGAAACCAAATTTGCCAATTACTTTCCTATATTTTTTATTAATATCATATAGAACCATTCTGAAATATCTTATTCCAAACCTAACTTAACTAGCTATCTCTTCCTGAGATAAGAATTACAGCAACCTACATGACATTCCTATTTCTATAAACTCATTTTGCAAAATGATACCAGACAAATGCATGAAGAGCTGCTCTTTTCATAATTAAATTCTCCTAAAATAACAAAAACAACATTTGTAGGGTGCTCACTATGTGCCAAACACTTTACTCATGTTTTAATCTCATAACAGTCCCATAAGGTAGGTACCATTATTGCCCTCATTTTACAAATGAGAAAAGTGAAGTTTAGAGATGCTTAATTAACCTACCCTGGATTACACAGTTGCTATGTGGTAGAATAGAATTCAAACAGGCAGACATATTCCAAAGGCCTCATTCTTAGCCATTTTGCTATATTGTTTCTACATATAAATATCATTATTGCCTAAAGCATTTAATCCAAGTTCCTTTCTTTGGCTTTAAAGACCTCAAAATCTGGTCCAGAACTAATTTTACTACACTTCATTATGTACCAGTCCTACTAGACTTACTGTCCTCTTCTACATGTCATCTTCCTATATTATTATTACTCTTCTAATTCAACAGCAATTCATCTTAATGATACATTTTGCTCTGTACAGCATATAGTTGGATAAAGAAATATGCTCTCAAGAGCATCTATCTTTTGATCTATAAATTTGAAGCATTTACATTTATTGTGACAACTGGACATACCCAGATTTAAATCCTGATTCTGGAACTCTTTGCCATGTGACTCTGATAATGTAACACCCCTCTGCCTCAAATTCATCACAGTAAAATGGAGATAATAGCATGTTATTCATAATGTTGTTGTGGTGATTAATTGAGTTAATTAAGTAAAGTTCTTAGAAAGTTTAGAATCCTTTCCAACTGGTTCCTTCACTGTGCTAAGAATCTTTCATGACTGATAATATATCTACTGCAAATTAAAAACAAATTAGTTACAATCTGTAGTACAAATCAAAACTCTAGTATTTTTATAATCATGGTTAATTAACAGAGACAGAAATCCATGTGGAAAGAAAAAACAATACAAAATGGATTCTTTTTCAAGGTAAAAAGACAAGGATGCTAGAGTAGATCTTTCTGTATATGTGGAAAAGCACTATTTTAATGTTAGTATATACGAACATAGGAAGTTCTAGGAAGGCTATCATTTTATATTCAGATAGAGAGGACTTTTAGGTTGACTATCAGAGGTTTTCCTATATTGAGTATAAACAGCAGGGGGGAAAAAAGAAAACTCTTAATTTCTGTAGCATTCCAGTGAAATGCTTTCCAGACACTAAGTTCAGCAAAGTTTCTATTCTCCAAATAGCTAAAATAAATCTATGCAGAACATCCCATATTTTTGTTTCTATCAAATAGATCTAAAATACATGAATTTTGCTATCATTTAAAATGGTCCAATTTTTCAGTGCAAGAAGTGTTGATTTCCCCTTTTTCTAAAAGTATCTAGACTTTTCAGTGGGTAACTACCCTTTCCTTACTGTTAGTATATAGATTACAGGCAAAGATAAATCCATCCCCAGCTCCAGGAAGAGGCATTTGGCTGAAGCTCTGGTCAATGACAGCTTTGCACACACTGCTCACTGAGCTAGTATGGGAATAGGCATAACACATGAGCCAACTGGTTTTAATCAAAGCAAATTCTAAGATTTTTGTGTGCATTACTAGGAAACAGGTATTCTTTCTGTTGGACTTGCAGCTGGTATATAGGGGACCTGCCCCAAAGTAAAATTGACATAGATTTCCTTACAAATGCAACACTAGATAGCTAACATACACTGAGATCCTAATGACAATTTAAGCTCCTACATCAAGCTGGCATAATGCTAGCTACCACTGGAGTCTTCAGTTACATCAGCCAATTAATTTTTATATGGATTAAGCCAGTGTGACTTGGGTCTTCTGCTGCTATTAACTATACGATTCTTGATAAATATATGTGTGATGAAGAAGTCACTTATAACAATGAAATTAAAATACAGTTAGTACTCACTTACCTTTTGGTTTAATAAAGCACTTGCCAATTTTTGTACTTCTGAACTCAATAAAGTAGTTCCTCTGATGACTTTGCTGAGAGCAGCAAGAGACTGGTGAACACTTTGTACTAAATGAATAGCATTAAATTGTTCAAGAATGATGAATGACATTATTGGGGATCCTTGTCGATCATTAGGAGGAGGCACTTTCTGATGTATCAGGTTTGAATTCTAAAAGAAAAATGTCAAAATATTTACTGAATAGTAACACAGATCACTGATATATAAAACTCTTTGAAACTTATTTAAACCTTTTGTTCTATTCTGTTTTAAAAACTGTTTTGAAATACATTTATAAACTGTCAAATGTATTAAGTCAGCAAATACACAGGAAGGGAATTCTGGGGTTCACCAACATTTAAGGCGGTATTTGGGGCAGGCATGGTGGTTTACAACTGTAATCCTGAGATTGTGCGACTGCACTCTAGCGTGGGTGACAGAGTAAGACTCCCTCTCAAAAAAGAAAAAAAAAATTGTGTGAGAAATGGAAATTGCTGGTACCCCAGAGATGGAAGTTGCAGTGAGCTGAGATCGTGCCACTGCACTCCAGTCCAGGCAACAAAGTGAGACTCCATCTCAAAAAAAAAAAGAAAAAGGTTTGAGAAATGGGAATTAAAAAATAGTGAAAGGGAAACACATTAAGTAAGAGTCAGTATGGTAAGAAAAGAAAGTAGAAAAAATGGCATCCTGTAAGTCAGTGCAAAGAGATCAGAATAGCGGCAAAACTACTTAACCACTGCAAAGAGAGCAGAAGAGATCATGGTTTTAAAACAGAATGTGAATGGGAATTTATTTCAATTTGAAAATTACAATATAAAACCACAATAAAAACACACACGAAATCTTGTGCTCAAGATCAGTGAACATTATATCTCTACTTTAACAGGGGCTGTGATATATGACAGTTCTGGAGTTTCTTAAGAAAAACTGAAGGAATCCCATTTGTTTCAAAACAGCTTATGTCATTAAGAGAAAAAAAATCACTTTCAGTAATATTCTAAAAGTGTCAAAGAACTGCCAAGATATAATTCTGGAAAGTGCTGTTCTCTTACCTACTGCTCATTATCTTAATTTTTCTCTATGTATTCTGCTTATAGTCCTCATTAAGGATCCCTTCTCATTTTACTAGTTGCCACATAGACAAGTCTATGGTGGTATTGTTGCTTTTCATCTATTTTGCATAATAAGTATTTAATAATATGATGATTTACCATGCTTACTGCCATTAAATAAATCAACATTAAGTAAATTGTATTAGCATAAAATTATTCCTAAAAACAGATTCAGGCTATGACCTTAAATGTTGAAATTTTTATTCCTGTCACTGCTATATTTACAATATTAATACTATGAAATCATTTTGGAGATACATACATACTGAATCTAGAAGGAAGAAAAGTCTAGTATTATAAAAAGTTAATTAGAATTAACTATTTAAATCAGAGCATGCAATAAATAATGTTTAACACGTCTCCATCCTAAATCAACTAAGTAATAAAATTCAAATAAAATTGGAGTTATAGACTTTCTGTAATCCTTTATATTAAAACAGGCTTCCCGGGAGGAAATAATATGTGTTATTTAAATATTTATCAATCATATACTAAAAAGATTAACAAGTACTAATTTAGTTTGTTTCAAAGTATGTTTGTGAATTTTAATATATTTTATTAGATTGATAGCACTGTTTGCACTGTCACTTTATAAAACAAAAACATCCAAATTTAGATGACTGAAGCAAGATTTCATTTATCTATAATCCAAGAAAATAGGTAGCTAAATGGGCTAATTTTTTGTTTTTTATTAACTTTTTTTGAGAGGGTCTTACTCTTTCACCCAGGCTGGAGTGCAGTGACACAATCATGGCTCACTGTAGCCTGGACCCTACCAGGTGATCCTCCTGAGTAGCTAGGACTATAGGCACCTACTACCACACCAAGTTAATTTTTGTATTTTTGTAGAGACAGGGTTTTTGCCATGTTGCCCAGGATGGTCTCAAACTCCAGGACTCAACCGATCTAGCTGCCTTGGCCTCCCAAAATGCTAGG
Source organism: Cebus imitator (assembly GCF_001604975.1). NCBI lineage: Eukaryota > Metazoa > Chordata > Mammalia > Primates > Cebidae > Cebus > Cebus imitator. The sequence continues at coordinate 1,357,482 of NW_016107486.1, read as the reverse complement.
ATTACAGGAAAGAGCCACTGCATCCAGCCTACACTTTATAAAGAGGTTGATTCAGCAACCCACACAATATCAAAGCTTAAGATAACATCTATATTCAGGTGTGCCTAATCCTTAAGTCCATGACTCTTTCTAATAAACCATGGGGGATCAAAGTCAACAGAATTTGGAGAGGTGCCATCATAGGCTGCAGCAGCTAAAACCACCTTATGCCTCAGTGCCACCCTCTGAGAACAACAGAGCAGGGCAACAGTATTATCAAAGCCTAAATTACTGGGAGAATTGTCCATAAAGCAAGACAATAGAAAAATGTTTCAAAGACAATAAAGAGATTAACATATTTTTAAAAGGTTGCATTAGGAGAGCAACTACTAATAATACTTAAAATTCAACTAGAGTTGAAGTAAGCACTATGGTCTAGAGATGTGCAGTAAGTGTAAAATACACACTGAATTTCAAAGACAAAACAAAAAGATTTAAGATATGATATTAATAATTTTTATACTGATTACATGTTAAAACATGAATGTTGTGACTGTACTGGTTAAATAAAAAATATACATATTAAAATTAATTTCATCTTTTTTGTACATAGTTAAGTGTGGCCACTAGAAAATTCAAAATCCCATACAGAACTCTCTTTTGTGCTTCCCATGATACTTCTGTTGGACATTAAATAAAATCCTGTAAGTTCAGCAATAACAACAGAAGAAAAAATAGCATATAGTAGGGTCTCAAACCATGAAGAAAGAAATGAAGGAGAATGGTAAGGTAAACTGCAGTATATAAGCTATAATAAATTCATGAATGGGGAAAATATAGCAGATAATAGCAAGATATATTGTAATATATACTATAATACAAATCATTTCCACAAGCCTTCACAAAATTTTAATAACTCAATTCTAAAAATAAACACAGCTGTTTTATACATTCTCAAAATATGAATAGAGCATATTTATGCAGTAGCAACATGTTAAGCTGTATGTTACATAGTCTTGAAAATAAACTTAATATTTATAATTCAAATATAGCTAATAATCACTAAATGAGTATGTTACATTACAAAAACTATGCAGTATGCTTTTTGATTAAACTATTGAGTGACAGCCATATGTTTTGTCAATTGATTACTAGGTTTTTTTTTTTTTAATGAGTAAATACAATTGATTGAATTATATATTTTTGAAGAATTGCTTTTGACATTTTAATATTCATCTTTTCCTTAAAAAGCTCAGTGTATACGGACAAAGTCATTATCTGATCATAGAGCCGTTGGGAGGGAATAGGTTTTCTTTTCTTAATTCCTTTCTGTCTGCCTTTCTTTTTTTCATTCTGTCTATTTCTCTATTTTTATAGATTTAGGGGATACAAGTTCAGGTTTCTTACATGTATATAATGCATAGTGGTGAAGTTCACACTTTAAAAGTACTCATCACCTGAATAGTGACCATTGTACTTCATAGGTATTTTTTCAACCCTTACCCACCTAACCTTTTACAGTGTCCCATGTCTATCATTCCACTTCGTATGTTCATGTGTACCCACTGTTTAGCTCCAATTCATAAGTGAGAACATGTGGTATTTAACTTTGTTTCTGAGTTATTTCACTGAGGATCATAGCCTTCAGCTTCATCCAATTGCTACCGAAGACATAATTTCATTATTTTTTTATGGCTGAGTGGTACTCCATGGTGTGTGTGTGTGTGTGTGTGTGTGTGTGTGTATACAAGTTATCAATATTTTAAAACTTAACTATTAAGCAAGGAAAATCCTTTGGGCAAGAAAAATTTTGTCTAATTTGGTACAATTTAGGTGTGAAATCAGGTTGTTTGTGTTTTAACTGAAATAATTTCCTAGGTGGGATGCTATTTTACACCTAAGTAAATGGATGACACGTGAAGTAGTATTCTTTTTGTTTGTTGAGGTTTTAGATAATTAAGGTTTTAGAAATTGATTCTCTCTCAGAATTTTTGTCACCAGTAGATACTCAAGCAAGACCAGAGTTTAGCATGGTTTTCTGTAAATGTCCAGATAGTAAATATGTCAGGCTTTGTGGGCCATAAGGTCTCTGTTGCAGCTACTCAATTCTTCTGTTGTAGGGTGAAAATAGTCATAGACAATATAAACAAATAGGCATGACTGGGTTTTAATAGAACTGTATTTACAAAAACTAGCAGCAGGCTGGATTTGGCCTATTCCTGAGCTGTAGTTTGCCAATCTTTCAACTAGATTATCACTTGTGTAAGGTGTTATAGGGATTGATACAGAGTCTAGATAACATCAGAGTCCTTCTCAGACATGTGACTCAATGAAATTCGTAAGATGTAAAATGTAGTCTCTGTTGTGTATATTTACCCATAGTTTATAAAATAGTAATTAACAAATGGACAAAGGTATTTTTTTTCCATACCATATGATCACATCTTGGTTCAGTATATGTTTTCTATGATAAAGAAGATAAAGATAACAAAAGACTCTATGAACAATCACTTTAAAAAGCAAAAAAGTAAATCAGAAGTAAAAACAAAATTGGAATGGCTCTGAAAGGGTTGTAGAAAAGGGAGAAATACCTTCACTTTCATGTGATGGAAATTCTAACTTTGCCCTCAAGTAACCATTCATCCCTCTTTAGATAATTATTTCCTAACATTTTCTGGGCAGAAGCCTTTCCCAAGTCTTAGTCTGTATGGTTCTGGAAGAGTTGATTCAACTCAGTTCAACAAACTAATTTGTAACTTGAATTGGGGCTTAACTAATTAGAGTGTTCCACTCTCCTGACCACACTGACTGGTTCAGGGATAGCAGCATGACCAAACTGAGACAATGAAATGTATGAATTCTGCTGGATATTCTGAAAAACAGGTAAGTGTTTGTTTCTATTAGATTTGAACCTAAGGGACCTTAAGTCAGAGAATAGCTGCAATAATTCTGTGATAATAAAGACAGGCTGTATGAAAAATGGTGCCAATACAGAGGAGAACAAAGTCTGTGTGTGTCTGTGTGTGTGTGTGTGTGTGTGTGTGTGCGCACGCATGTACATATATATGAATGCATATAAAATATATATCAGTGGTACAATGATACGTAATATACATTATCATATATATGTATCTATCTCAACACATCAGTTCTTTCAGAATATATATTATATACGAGGATATATATATATGATAATAAATATATATGTATATAGAAATCACTGGGTCCTCATGACATCCTTCACGTTCCTTGAAACAAGCTATGAAAAAAACCAGTTTAACACCTTTTCAGTCATGTAAATCATAAATTTCCACACAATAAATTTCCACTATTCTTTTTCTTTTGAGATGGAGTCTTGCTCTGTCATCAGGCTGGAGTGCAATGGCATAATTTTGGCTCACTGCAACCTCTACTTCCCAGTTCGAGTGATTCTTCCACCTCAGTCTCCCAAGTAGCTGGGATTACAACTGTGAACCACCATGCCTGGCTAATTTTTGTATATTTTTTAGTAGAGACGGGGTTTTACCATGTTGGCCAGGATGGTTTCAATCTCTTGACCTTGTGATCCACCCACCTTGGCCTCCCAAAGTGCTGGGATTAGGTAAGTCAGTTTGAGCTGAGTATTCCAATTACTTAAAATCTAAAATGTCTTAACTGATTAATGCAAGTTCAACAGACAACTTTCCCAAGCATCTACAATCAGAAAGGTCAAAATAATACATATCTGCATTATATTATGTCTATCCACAAGTGGATTTCTGGCAAAACTATGTAAAGAGGAGGGTAGGGAAAGGAATAAAAAAGGAAAGAAAATAACATTATAAGTTTGGTGAGTTCAAAGACTTGAAATATGATAGACCTTCTGAGCACCCATTTCACAGGATAGCTGGCTGCCTTATTGTATCTAAAGCCAGTTATTAGTGAACAAACAGAGCTCAGATTCCTAAACATTTTATTTCTAGTAACAACTATAGTCATACCTCAGGAGATTGGATCCCCCCTCCTCCCACAGCACAGGGTATCCACAGGAGATGAGAGCCCTTCCCCTACCAATACCAAAATCCATGGATACTCAAATCCCTTATATAAAATGGTATAGTATTTGCACATAAACTGCACACATAATCCTGTATACTTTGAATAATCTCTAGGTTCCTTATAGCACCTAATACAATGTAAGTAAGCATTCTGCAAGTAGTTGTTATACTATATTGTGTTTTTTCAGAATATTTTCAATCTGCAGATGTGGAACCCACAGATTCAAAGACCTGTATTCCTTTTCATACCAAATTATCAAGTGGATCAAATGAAACCCAAACAGTCATGTTTTAGTTGCAATTAAATATATGTTATTTAATTGAGCAAGTAGAATTCAACCAGGATAAGTATATAATAAATACCCAATAAATTGTTTAAATCAGAAATGCTGAAGAGCTGAAATAAAGGGAAAAATGCAGGAAACTAGTATATTAAGTAAAGCCAAGGCTGAAAGAGAGGGGGAGTTGATATTGTTTGGCTGTGTCCCCACCCAAATCTCATCTTGAATTCCCACATGTTGTGGGAGGGACCCAGTGGGAAATAATTGAATCATGGGGGCAGGTCCTTCCAGTGCTGTACTCATGATAGTGAACAAGTCTCATGAAATCTGATGGTCTTATAAAGAGAAGTTCCCCTGCACAAGCTCTCTCTCTTTGCCTGACCGCATCCATGTAAGAAGTGACTAGCTCCTCCTTGCCTTCCAACATGGTTATAAGGCCTCCAAGCCATGTGGAACTGTAAGTCTATTAAATCTCTTCCTTTTGTAAATTGCCTAGTCCCAGTGTGGCATTAACAGTAGAGTGAAAATGCACAAATACAGGAGTATTCTGAAAGATCTGAGGCACAGAAGCTAATGCTATAAGCTATTATATATTTCTAAGAGAAAAATCAGGAGAAACCTACAAAGCACTAATACAAAGGAGATTTTGTTTGAAATAAGGTTAGTGCAAAAATAATTGTGATTTTGCCATGTTAATAAAAATGATGAAATTCTCAAGGCATTTGAAATTATCAAATAATTTTAAAGTAAATTATTTTTAAAAGTGACTACTAATAAAAAGATGGCACATTAATATAAATTTTTATTTCTAGGAAAGTATTTTTAATATGATACCTACTCTATAATTTGGCCTGAGGAATGATTCTGCTCTGTAAAGCTATCAAGAGGTAACCTAGTACAGTAATAGAGTAAAAATACAATCTTACATTCAGAGGCCTAAAACACAGACCATGATATTTAAGAGGAAGAATGGCTAATTTTCATGGAGTACTGATGATACATCAGGCATATGCCTTTCAGTAGAAAGTTATTTTGTTACATTTTAAGAGTTTCAGCCAGGCACCGTGCACGGCTCATGCCTGTAATCCCGGGACTTTGGCTGGCCGAGGTGGAAGGATCACCTGAGCTCAGGAGTTTGAGAGCAGCCTGGCCAACATGGTGAAACCCCATCTGTACTAAAAATACAAAAATTAGCTGCATGTGGTGGTGCACACGTGTAATCCCAGCTACACGGAAGGCTAAGGCAGGAGAACTGCTTGAACCTGGGAATGGGAGGTTGCAGTGAGCCAAGATCCCACCATTGCACTCCAGCCTGGGCGACAAGAGCGAAACACTGTTTCAAAAAAAAAAAAAAAAGAGTTTCAGGAATATAAGAGTGTGAGAGAAGGGTGGGTTATAAAGAATAACATGGAATATAAACATTTGAGCTTTGTGGAGGACTTAACACTGAAAAGTTTATATTTTCTTCAGTGCCCATCTAATAATCAAATGATGTGTATTTTTTCCATGAAATGCCTTTTGGTGAATGCCTTTTGGTGTGCTTTACATGCATGATTGATTCTCAGAAAGCCAATAAGATAGCACAAAATACTTTGTGTGTGTATGTGGTATGTTTTAAAGTATGAGAAGAGCACAACTGCTCTCAAAAAGTAAGCCAGTTGGTTCATAAATTTATGGCTAAAAGGAAGGGTTAGCATTTTAACAGCTACTGTACAAACTCCAAAAGAAAACAAAAAATCATTCTAACAACACATAACATCACCACTGGAAAAAAAAATGGAAGTCTAAACAAAGCATCATCAGTTAATACACATATATAACTTATTTCACAGTTGCTCAAAATAAAAAGTAGATTATTTCAGCTTCTATTTCAAGTAGGGCTAGCTACTGATGAAAATAACTAAAAATGTTGAATAACATATTAAAGCATATTCTTAAATGCACCCAAATGTAACTATGAGCTCAGAAGTAAGGCATGATTATTCAAAAAGTTAAGTGTTGAGTTTTCAATCTTCATCTTTATTTACTTCATCTTGAATGTGAATAGACGTATTGTAGATCACAGATTTCTTATTCTGTCACAGTAACTAAGTGTGTTGCCCCTACCTTCTTGCCCCAGGTCTTATTTCTGGGGCAGCCACATGAAAAATAGATCAATTGTCCTATTCAAGTAGACAGATCTTCCATTGGTTAAGTACAAGGGGTTAAAGAAGATGGTTTTTCTCTGCTTATAAAGAGGATGAAGGCAACTGTCCTCTTTCCTTTGAAAGGGAAACATAATGTGACTGAATTCTAAAGAATGTGGTATATAAATAAAATCTCTCCAGCAGCCAGAGGACCTAGAGATTACTCCAAGTTTTAGAGCTTTATTCCTTTTCATATGTAAATATTTAAGGAGATAATGCTATAGTCCCTCTAGGACTCTGAATAAAAGTTTTATTATCCTTTCTGAGTAGAGCAATAAACTAGACAAATAGCCAGTCTTATGAAGAGTCATAAGACTGTTATTTTTTACAGAAACACTGAGAATGTAACACTTTGAAGATCAGATTCAGCTGAAAAAAAATGAGTGAACTGGAAGACAGTTCCGTAGAATTTATTCAGAATGCATCATGTAGGAAAAAAAGATGGAAAATATGAGAAATAAGACACATGATGAACAGAGAGAAAAAGATCTAATATATATCTAATCAGAGTTCCAGAAAAGATAGTGAAGCAGTCAAAATTTAAAGAATAACTCAGATGTTGATGTTACTGAACACCACCAATGAAAATTCAAAAAGCCCATTAAATCTTACACAATTTTTTTAAAAGAATGAATTAAAGAGAACAAAAATCCATACTCAATCTCAACAAAGTATAACTGCAGAAAATCAAGGTAAAATCTTAAAAGCAGCAAGAAAAGATATATCAAAGAAACAAAAATTGACTTCTCAACAACAGAAACCAGAAAAGATAGAATTCTATCTCAACTCTGCGTTCAGTATAGTGAGACATTAGATGTTAACACAGAATAGCATACCCTTTAAGACAGCGGGTAAATTAAAGGCATTTTAAGATAAATAAGAACTCAAGCGTTTACAACCAAAAGATATTTTCTACACTACAAGCAGATACAAAGTGAAATCAAACAGAATGTCTGAGATGCAGGAAGAAATAAAGAACAACACAAGTGATAAACATGGGGCAAATCCAAATAAACACTGATGTACATGACTACAGCAACAACAAGAAGACTGAAATATCAAATAATAACTACATATAAAGTTGGAATTGAGTACAATATTCTAAGCTTCTTGAACTCTCTGGGAGTTAGGTAAATATGCTGAGTTTGACTTTGATAAGCTATGTATGTACAAAAAAAATATAGGATACCAACTAAAAAGTAAAAAACACATATAAGTTGTAAACTAGGAAAAAGAAACATTAGAAAATAATTAGTCCAAAGGAAGATGAGTAAAAAAAAGTAGAAAATCACAAATGTATAATATTATAATTAATCCATATAACGTAAATAGACTAAATATTCCAGTTATAGGTCAGGCATAATCCAGCTATAGGCTTTTTATAAGAGGCACCCATAAAAAATTGAGAAAGTTAATGTTAAAAGTATGAATTAGGATCTATCTAGCAAAAAATAACCAAAAGAAAGCTGATATACATTTATTAACATGAGAAAAATAGGAAAAACGTAAGAGCTAAAGAGAATCACTTTATGATAATAAATGTTCAATATGTCAAGAAGAGATAACGTTCTGAACCTGTATAAATAAAAAAATTGATGAACAAAATACCATTTTGTGTATGTGTAGTGGTATAAGTTTTGAATAAATCATTTTTAACTAAAGGACAAAATGTGAGTAGAGCAGTCAACAACAGCAGAATATGCATTCTTTTCAAACATAACAAAATGTTATTACATAGTGGGCTGTAAAGCAAATCCCAACAAATTTGGAAAGTTAACTGTCATAAGATCATATTCTCTAGTCATAATATAGTTATACATAATAGAAATCTACACCTAAAAGGTAATCAAAACAGTAAAGAATGAGTAAAAAATGGAGCATAGAAGATGAAGTTATAATGAAGTTTAGAAAATATTTGAAACTGAACAATAATGAAAATAATAATCAAGCTTGTGGATTATAGTTAAAACAGTGCTCAATAATATAGCCTTCAGTGCTTTAAGATTTTTAAAAGGAGGAAGAATTATCACATTAACCACTCAAATCAAGAAGCAAAACATTAGAGGAGAAAGCCAGTAAAATTAAAGGATGTGCAAATGAAAGGTATATTCTATTATGTAGGAGATATCATCTCTCAGCATATAGGTTTGTGAAGCTGGGGCTAACTCTACAAACTGAAGTTCTCCTTTACAGATGATGTCCTATTAGGTTCTGCCAAATGGGATTTCTAAGAAGAATGGGAAGCAGGAATAGGGGAAAAGGAACTTACTCTTCCTGTTCACCTGAGATTCTTTTCAGTATCATCCCAACAACAGCAGCTGGCTCCAACGTTTAGCTTATTTTGGCACCCTCAGAATCAGCCAAGGAATCCCCCCTCAATCATATGAGTACTTCTGAAGAGCAGCACTCCTTCCTCAGAGGTCTAAGTCCAACTCCAAAGGGTCTTTCTCCAATTCTACATTCAGATTACCTCAGACTCCTTGATTCCCTTTGTTCCCCTAACTCTAGGGGAGGTAGCTGCTTCCTGCAAATACCTCAGTTATTGCACTGTTTCCTTTTTGCTTTTTGAGCTCTCTGACACTTGTGTTACCAATTCTCTATATTAAATTATCCATTAAAATATCTAACATTTGTTCGGCTTTGCTGATTGAAACTCTAAGTAAATGACATAATTTTTATTACCAAAAGGAATGAAACATATCAGTTTAGGAGGAGGGGCATAGATAAAGTTTTTTACTAAGAACTAAATTCGAAGGGAAATCTTTCACATGGGACGTATAAAACAGTGAATTTGTTTGTGGAGTTTCAGAAGTGTTAGCACAAAAACCGCTCTAAGCACAACTGAGAAATGCTTTCATCCAACAAATGTATGGTTACAGATAAGTATCCTGCCACTAAGTTTTGAAAAACAGTATATAGCAATCATTTTATGATCCACCTTGATTAATAGAAAAGAAAATTGGACAAGACTCTGAGAAGTAGTTATCAATTTTAAAGATATTTTTAGTTCAACAACCTAAGAAAGTACTATTTCTGTTACTTTCTTAATTTTATTTAACTTCAGCATATTCTTTAGAAATTAAGCTACTCCAAGTCTACAAGTTTAATTGGCAGATACATAATCTAGGGAACATTCTGGACAAAGAAATACAGTTACTGGTTCAACTCTTGTTCAGAAAAAACAAGTGATACTTTGTTCAGAAAAAAGTATCACTTATTTTTCTCTCAACAAATTTTACCAGCCTAAAAGAGATTGTTTTATATGCACCACTTATCATATGGGTAATTTAAATGAGAATTAATGGGAGTTCTGAAGCTATATAAAGTAGATGTAAATTGGTTAGAATGTCAGTAATTCTCAATAGTTATCACCATCAACCAGGTATTAAAAATTGCTGGGTGGTAGCTGGTATGTAATAAAAATTTTAAAGCAAGAACTGACCTTTCAAAGGTATACATGTAGAATACTAAACAAGATTAGATTCTCAGGGTGTTATACTTTTCAGTATTTTGTTTTGCAAATTATTGTTTTATAAACTTACTGAATTTTTCAGAATGCCAGAAAAAATTACACAAACATAAGATGTTAAATTGTGTATTTGAACAGTTTACAAAATAATAACATGAGTTAACCATTAACACAAAGAAATGTCTAAAGTTATATACTTAAATACATATTTTACCAAAAAAATGTATTCACTCACATTATCACTAAAAATTTGAAGACACAGTCTTAATCTTCAAGCAGAAAGTCTAAATTCATTAAAGATCAGCTGGGCTAGGTGGCTCACACCTGTAATCCCAGTACTTCACAAGGCCAAAGTGGGTGGATCAAGAGGTCAGGAGTTTAAGACCAGCCTAGCCAATATGGTGAAACTCTGTCTCTACTAAAAAAGAAAAATTAGCTGGGTATGGTGGCGGGCACCTGTAATCCCAGCTACTTGGGAGGCTGAGGCAGAGAATTGCTTGAACCCGGGAGGTGGAGGTTGCAGTGAGCCAAGATCGTGCCACTGCACTCCAGCCTGGGCGACAGAGCAAGACTCTGTCTCAAAAAAATATAATAAAAAATAAAAAAGAGAAATTGAATATGGCAATGTCATAAGCACAACTACTGCTTGTTATGCCAAGCTTTTATAAATGTACAAATCCTTAAATAAGAATGATAATGTTTAATCTATGAAGACTGCCCATGTTTCAAAAACTATGATTACATCTATTTGTTATTATATCCATGCAGGATCTCTGTGAAGGCTAATTCTACTTTTGAAATATCATTGGACTCTTCTTACTTTATATTGATACTGTCACAATACTAAATAAAATCTGCACCCACCTTTCTCTTAGAACATAACTTCTTATTTAGTTTTTCAGGCCTCAGTCATCTTAATCTAATCCACTATTTACATCCTCATCAATTTTGCCTTTATAAAACACAAACCTCTTTATATCACCACAATGCCCCCTTCTTATTAGTTCTGTTATATCCCCCCTTTTTAATATATATATATATATATATATATATATATATATATATATATTATTGCATTTTAGGTTTTGGGGTACATGTGAAGAACATGCAAGATTGTAAGCACTCCAGCATGACATTAACCCCTTTCCAACCTAGTTCTATCGACTACAATCAGGTTAGAATAACAAACATGGCAGGTATTTCCTTTTCCCTGGAATACCATTTCACCTTTTTTTTTGTCTAAAGAATTCCATGGGCCTGGTGGCTCATGTCGGGAATCCCAGCACTTTGGGAGGCTGAAGCAGGTGGATTGCCTGTGCTTAGGAGTTTGAGACCAGCCTGGGCAACATGGCAAAACCCATTCTCTTCCAAAAATACAAAACATTAGCCAGGTTCGTGCTGTGCACCTGTGGTTCCAGCTACTAGAGAGGCTGAGGTTGGAAGGACTGCTTGAACCTGAGAGGCAGAGGTTGCAGTGAGCTTAGATCATGCCACTGTACTCCAGCCTGGGTGACAGAGAGGGAACCCCATCTCAAAAAACAAACAAAAAAAACCCAACACAACATTCTTTACTTCTTATCACATAACCTCCTAAGGAAAAAAAAAAAAAGTCTTCCCTGACTTTTCTATCAGCAGACTTAATCATTCCCTGATCTGAGTTTCCAAAGAAGACTGTAATATCTGTATTCTTTTTTTTTTTCACGTGTATTCGTATAAACTTTAGCATAATTTCTAGGGTAAATCACTAGCACCTAGTATAGTACCTACTGCATATTAGTGCCTCAATAGATATTAAATAAATAAATGAACAAATGAGAAAACAAATGACTAGAGAGAGAAGAGGTTATTACTCCTTTTTTACCCATGAAAAACCTAAGAAAAACTTCAGAAGTGATTCAGACCAGTCCAAAGGTAGTGAGTTATCTTGACTGTTCACAGTCAAGTTACAGAAATGATTCAGCTAAATTCCTGTAAGTACTTAATGTGAAAAGATCAGAACCTGGATGACTTGCTGCTCTTTACTTTTCATCAAAAATTGACTTATTTTTGTTAAAGTGTAATTATTATATTAAGTTTAGCTAGTAATTAACTATAACCTGATAAAAATAATGATAAACTCTAAAACCTAAATGTTGCACTAAGTTCTTTCATTTGAATTATTTATATGTATAAACTTTAAAATTCTCCCCAAATAAGAGAATTCCTATTTATTCAAGTGTCATATCTTAATTTGCCTAGTTTAAAACATAACTTTTATGGAAATTATTATTTAAATTATATATTGGTACTAGAAACACAGAAAGGGAAATGAGCAACAACTAAGAGGGCTTCTGGAACATACTGGAACATTGTCTGGCTTTTACTGGTTAAGCATAGCTAGGAGATTCCAAGAGAAGGACAGAGTATTGAGAAAGTTCTCACAGCATCTGTCATGGTTTGTTCATGCAACAATAAGATCTGCTTCACTATACAAGAGGCTTAGAAGTAAGGCTGGCTACAGAACCAAGTTATGGAGGGGAAGAAAAGGTTTTCCTTAGGAAAATAAATGTTATATTAATAAAGGATGGTTTGAAAAGAAGTAAGAGTCAAAATTGGAGTTTTCTGCCTTAGTCCATGAAGAATAGAAGCCTCATCATGGTAATGGCTTTGGGAAGAAAGTGGGAGGGGCAAAAATTATAGCAGAGTGAAAAGCAGAATATTTGATAAATTTGGCTATTATAAATGTAATATAAAAATTTTGAAAAAAATGTTTATTTTACAAACAAGAATTAAAATGGAGTTTTAAAAGCTACATTGTTTTATGTACAAAATGAAAAACTATCTCCCACTTCCAAATCTTGTGTTTGACAAAATAAAAGGATACCAAACACAGAAGATGGCACAACGGGAATGGGAAACACCTGGGAGAAAGAAGGTGTTGGGGCATGTATTAAGTGGGAGGGGAGGATATGGTAACTGCCATGGCTGGGGCAAACCAGACTAGGGAGAGATTTTGATTGCAAAATTTTCTTTTCACATTGTCTTGATTATATCATAATCCACTACATCACTATTTCAGAGCTAAAACATAGCCATATGAAGAACCAGACATAGGTAGCAGGGTACCTAATATACCACAGCATGCAATCCAGCTGGTTTGAGTTACCTGGAATAGGTGTAAAGATTGGCCTTAGAGTATCAAACAGAATAGATACAAACAAAAATAAAAACATACACCTAAACATATTATGGTAGAAATTAGTAGTCACTTTTAAAGAATAGGAATCCGATTAATTTTTTCAATAAAAGACCAATAAGTAATATTTTCTAAGAGTTGTAGGAAAAGAATTAGAAAGCTAAAAATTGATCTGCAGCTATACTATCAGTCTATTAGAGAAATGTGAAGAGGAAATAAAGATAGTCTCAGATGTAAAAAATTTCAGAAATGTTATTATTGCACAAAGAGAAACATTTTTAAATAACATTTTGGAATTGCCTTGAACTTAGAGATTATTCCCTCTGAGCCAGACACCACTGATTATTTTCATTTCAATGAGATGCAAATATAAGCATTATAAGCAATGCCTAAACTGTATTTATTTCATTTTAACCTTCCCTCCTGAAATTAAAAGCCTAAAGTATCTAAGCAGTCCTAGCCATTACAGTGGACTGAAAATCTACTTTCTATTTGGAGTCTCCCATGGGCTTACCCTAATTAGCTCATTTTGAGTAAGTGAATTGATTTCTCTTTAAACGAATGGTAAAAGCTCTTACCCTTTCCTTAATCAGAGCAAAGTAAGGCAGCCAGTCCTAAAATGTTATAACTTAAAGCAGGGAACTTGAAATATATATGATAAATTATCAAAAGAAATAAAAGGGCAAAGTGAATTCTAGCATGACACTGATAGATAAGGCTCATAAATACACTCTCTTGCTTGTGTGAAGTGAAGAGATTTGGGAGAGAGCAGGGTAAAATAGGGATAGAGATGTGCAATTCTTAATATTACTGACAATTATAAATATTTGTATCATAAATTTTTAAAAAGTTTATGTTCACTATTAATGAAGTTAAAATCACTTTTTGAACTGCATTTGCACATCTTTGCAAGAAAATATGAAAAGTAACCTTCAGCTGGCCACAGTGGCTCATACCTGTAATCCCAGCACTTTGGTACACCAAGGCTGGGGGGAATCACATGACGCCAGGAGTTTGAATCCAGCTGGGCCAACATGATGAAACACTGTCTCTACTAAAAATATAAAAATTAGCCATGTGTGGTGGTACATGCCTGTAATCCCAGCTAATTGGGAGGCCGAGGCATGAGAATCGCTTGAAACTGGGAGGTGGAGGTTGTAATGAGCAGAGATTGTGCCACTGAACTCCAGCCTGGGCAACACAATGAGACTCTCTCAAAAAAAGCAATCTTCACCCTATGTAAATGTAAAAAGCAGCTTCAACTTCTATCAAAGTAACTCTTCCACCAACATATGCAGAAGAAAAAATTACTTGTATTTTGCATATTCATTCTAGAATTAAATATTATGTATAAAAATGTAAAAGATTAGTTACATTTTTAGTTTAGACATTTAAAAACAGAATTATTTAACTGAATTATAGATATTGTTTCACCAATATCTATAAGTATAATGAAGAGATTAAAAAGTACTTTAAGAAGAATATTAAATTTTAGTAAATATTATGTACAATAGTTAATTTCTTATACAATGTTACTTTATTGAAAATAAACTAAAAAATACAATTGTTTCAAAATCAAATGAGAACAAGCAGAAAAAAAGAGTCTCTGAACTTGAAGATAGGTCTTTTGAAATAACCCAGTGTAAGGAGGAAAAATAAGAGAAAAAAATAATGAAGAAAGCCTATGGGTCTTATGGTACACCATTAAGTGAAAAAATATTTGCACTGCCTGAGTGTAAGAGGGAGAAGAGACAGAGAAAGTCACAGAAAATCTATTCCAAAAAATAATAGCTGAAAACTTCCCAAATCTTGGGAGAGATATGACATCCGGAACCAGGAAGCTCAAAGACCTCAATTATATCAACCCTGAAAGTTCCATATTTCAATCAAACTGTCAAAAGTCAAGGACAAAGAGAGAATTCTAAAAGCTGCAAGAGAAAAATGTGAAGTCACATATTAGGGAATCCCCACTAGACACTCAGATTTTTCAGCAGAAACCTTCCAGGTCAGGAGAGAATAGGATGAGAAAGTGCTGAGGGAAAAAAAATCAGGCAACAATATAATATCCAGCAAACCTATCCTCCAGAAGTCAAGGAGAAATAAAGAACTTTCCAGATAATTAAAATCTGAGATAATTCATCACCACTAGAGTAGCCTTATAAAAAATGATTATAAAAAACAAGAAAGTATAAATCCCACCAGTAGATGGCAAATTTCTAACAAACTAAGAATACTGAATTGCTCTAATGGTGCTACGTAAATCTTTCAATCCTTTAGTATGAAGATTTAAAGTCAAAATGGTTAAAAAAAAATAGCATCTACAAATAGTGGCTAAGAAACTCATCGTACACAAACATGTAAATTAAGATAACAAAAATATAAATGGGAGAAAGGCATGTAGCATTCGTATGCAGTCAAAGTTATGCTACCAGTTTAAACTACTCTATTACAACTACAGGATTCTTTATGTTAGCCCTATGGTGAAAATAAAGAAAGAAAGTACAACAGATACACAAATAAAGAAAAAAAATAGTAAACAAAGCTTAGTAACACTGAAACAACCAAACCAGATTTAAACAAAAGAAGAAAAGAACAAAGATCTAAAACACAACCAGAAAACATTTAACAAAATGGCTGGAGGAAGTCCTTACATACTAATGACCTTAAATATACATGGGTTAAATTCTCCACATTAGTACATTCTCACATTGCTATAAGGAAATACCCAAGACTGGGTAACTTACAAAGAAAAGAGATTTAATTGACTCCCAGTTTTGCATGTCTGGGGAGTCCTCAGGAAACTTATAATCATGGCCAAAGGCACTTCACAGGATAGCAGGAGAGAGAATGAGTGCCAACGGGGGAAATGCCAGATGCTTATAAAACATGACTGTGATTTTGAGAACTCACTATCACAAGAACAGCAAGAGGGAAACTGCCCCCATTATTCAATTGCCTCCCACTGGGTCCCTTACATGACATGTGGAGATTATGGGGATTACAATTCAAGATGACATTTGTGTAAAGACACAGCCAAATCATATAATTCTGTCCCTGGCCCCTCCCAAATGCCATGTCCTCACATTTCAAAACACAATCGTGCCTTCTTAACAGTCCTCCAAAGTCTTAAGTCAGTCCAGCATTACCCGAAAGTCTCAGTCCGAATTCTCATTCGAGACAAGGCAAGTCCCTTCTGCCTATGAGCCTGTAAAACCAAAAGCAAGTCAGTTACTTCCTAGATACAATAGGGGTACAGACATTTGGGTAAGTAAACAGGAGAAACTGGTCAAAACAAAGAGGCTATAGGCCCCATGCAAGTCCAAAATCCAATAAGGCAGTCATTAAACTTTAAAGTTCCAAAACGATCTCCTTTGACTCCATATCTCAAATCTAGGCCACATTGATGAAAGAGGCAGGCTCCCATGGCCCTGGGCAGCTCTGCCCCTGTGGCTTTGCAAGATACAGCCCCCCTCTCCTGGTCGCTTTCACAGCTGGTATTGAGCATCTGTGGCTTTTCCAGGAACATAGTGCAATCTGTCGGTGGATCTACCACTCTTGGGCTTGGAGGCTGATGGCCCTCTTCTCACAGCTCCGCTAGGCAATGCCCCAGTAGGAACTCTATATGTGGGCTACGATCCCATATTTCCCTTCTGCACTGCCCTAGCAGAGGTTCTCTGTGAGGGCTCTGACCCTGCAGCAGATTTCTTCCTGGACATCCATCCATTATCATACACCTGATGAAATCTAGGCAAAGGTTCCAAAACCTCAATTCTTGTTTTCTGTGCACCTAGAGGCCCAACACCATGTGGAAACTACCAAGGCTTGGGGTTTGCACCCTCTGAAGCAATGGCCTGAGCTGTATCTTGACCTCTTTTAGCCACAGCTGGAGCAGATGGAATGCGGGACACCAAGCCCCAATGCTGCACACAGCAGGGGGGCCCTAGACCTGGCGCAGGAAACCATTTTTCTCTCCTAGGCTTTCAGGCCTGTGATGGGAAGCCTGCCATAAAGGTATCTCTGACATGCCCTGGAGATATTTTCCCCATTGTCTTTGTGATTAGTATTTGGCTTTTCATTATACAAATTTCCACAGCTGGCTTGAATTTCTCCGCAGAAAATGTGTTTTTTGTTTTCTACTGCATCGTCTTCCAAAATTTAATGCTCTGCTTCCTCTTGAATGTTTTGCTGCTTAGAAATTTCTTTTGACAGATACCTTAAATCATCTCTCTGAAGTTCAAAGTTCCACAGTTCTCTATGGCAGGGGCAAAGTGTCACCAGTCTCTTTGCTAAAGCATAGTCAGAGTGACCTTTACTCCAGTTCCCAACAAGTTTCTCATCCCCATCTAAGACAACCTCAGCCTGGACTCCATTGTCCATATCCCTATCAGCATTTTGGTCAAAGCCATTCAACAAGTCTCTAGGAAGTTCCAAACTTTCTCACACCTTCCTATCTTCTAAGTCCTCAAAACTGTTCCAACCTCTGTTCATTACCCAGTTCCAAAGTTGCTTCTACATTCCTGGGTATCTTACAGCAATGTCCCAATCCCAGTACCAATTTACGGTATTAGTCTGTTCTCACATTGCTATGAGAAAACACCTTAGACTGGGTAATTTATAAAGAAAAGAGATTTCATTGACTCATAGTTCCACATGGCTAGGATCGCCTCAGGAAACTTACAATCATGGCCAAAGGCACTTCTTCACAGGGCAGAAGGAGACAGAATGAGTGCCAACAGGGGAAATGCCAGATGCTTATAAAACCATCAGATCTGATGAGAACTAACTCACTATCATGAGAACAGTGTGAGAAAACAACCCCCATGATTCAATTACTTCCCACTGGGTCCCTCCCATGACACAGGGGGATTATGGGGATTACAAGTCAAGATGAGATTTGTGTGGGGACATGGCCAAACCATATCATTCCAATTAAAAGATACAGTGTAGCTGAATTGATAAACAAGACCCTACTATATGTTGCCTACAAGAGACTCATGTCATCATTAAAGACAAATGGCCTAGCTAAGTTACTTGATTAAAATAATGATAAAATTGTAAAAAGTCTCTGCTTTAATAAGTTTCCATTTTATAATGA
>NW_016107486.1:1308276-1339244 GCF_001604975.1 Cebus imitator | reverse complement strand
AAAAAAAAAAAAAAAAAAAAAAAAAAAAAAAAAAAAAAAAAAAGGACAAATGGACTTAAGAGATGGAAAAATATATTCCTTATAATAACAAACAAAAGGAAACAGGAATAGCCATATTATATGAAATAGATTTTAAGTCAAAAGTAATTTTAAAATACTATGGAAATCATTATATAATACTAAAGGAGTAAATTCGAAAAGAAGATATAACAATTGTAAATACAGATGCACCCAAGAGAAAAACACCAAAATATTAAAAGCATATTATCAGATCTACAAGGAGACAGACACCAATATAATAATAGTAGGGGATTCCAAGGCTGCACTTTCAACAGTGGACAGATCATCTAGACAAAAAATCAACAAAAAGCCATTGGGCTTAAATTGTACCATAGACCAAAGGGACCAAACAGATATTTACAGAAAATTCTATCCAACAGCTGCAGAATACAGATTCTGCTCAACTGCATATGCAACATTCTCCAGGATATGTTAGGCCACAAAATAAGTCTTAAGAGATTCAGGAAGATAGAGATCATATCAAGTAACGATAATTATATAAAATTAGAAATCAACAAGAAAAATTTAGGAAATTGTAAAAATACATGGAAACTAAACAGCATGCTCCTAATAACCAATGGGTCAATGAAAATCAACAAGCATTTTTAGGTAGACTAAGAAAAAAGAGAAGATTCAAATAAAATCAGAGTAAAAAAAAGAGGACATTACCACTGATAACAGAAATACAATATCATAACCGCCTATTATGAACAACTATATGCCAACAAATTTGATAACAGGAAAAATGGATAAATTCCTAGACACATACAATCTATCAAGATAAAATTATTAAAAAATGGAGTTGGGCATGGTCACTTATGCCTGTAATCCCAGCACTTTGGGAGGCCAAAATGGGTGGACTGCCTGAGCTCAGGAGTTGGAGAGCAGCCTGGACAACATGAAAAAACCTCATCTCTACAAAAATTAGCCAGGTATGGTGGTGCATGACTGCAGTCTCAGCTACTTGAGGGGCTGAGGCACGGGGATAGCTTGAGCTATAAGTGAGGGCTACAGTGAGTCAAGATCACACCACTGCACTCCAGCCTGAGTGACACAGTGAGACCATCTCTAAACACACACACAAATACACAAAATTGAACAAACCAATAACAAGTGTGGAAACTGAATCTGTAATAGAAGTCTTCAAAGAAAAGCACAGGACCTGATGATTTCATTGCTACATTCTACCAAACATTTAAAGAACTAATACCAACACTCTTCAGACTATTCTAAAAAAATAAAGAGGATGAAACAATTCTAAACTCATTTTACAAAGCCAGCATTATTGTGATTCCAAAGCCAGAGAAGGACACTACAAAGAAAAAGCAAACTACAGGCCAATATCCCTAAAAAATATAGATGTGAAAACTCTCAAAAAGATACTAGCAAGCCAAATTCAAAAATACATTAAAAAGATCATTCAGTATAATAAAGTGGGATTCACCCCAGGGATGCAAAGATGGTTCAACATACACAAATGAATAAAAGTGACACAAGTTAAAAGACAAAAGCAACATAATCATTTCAACAGACACAAAAAAGACATTTGACAAAATTGAATGTCCCTTCCTGACAAACTATCAACAAATTGAAACAGAAGGTATCTACCTCAACACAAATAAGGCCACACTTGACAAATGCACAGAAAACATCATGCTGAATATTAAGATTAAAAACAAGAGAAAGGCTGGGTGTGGAGGCTCACACCTATAATTCCAGCACCTTGGAAGGCCTAGGCAGGCAGATCACTTGAGCTCAGGAGTAAGCCCAGGCAACGTGGTGAAACTAAAAATAAAAAAATTAGCCAGGCACAGTGGTGCATGCTTGTAATCCCAGCTACCTGGAGGCTGATGCATGAGAATCGCTTGAGTCTGGGAGTCAGAGGGGCAGTGAGTGAGATCATGCCACTACACTCCAGCCTGGGCAACAGAGTGAGACCATGTGTCAAAAAATTTAAAAAAAACAAGACAAAGTTGTCCACTTTAATTACTTTTATTCAGCATAGGAATGAAAGTTCTAGCCAGAGCAATTAGGCAAGACAAAAAAAAAAATCCAAACAGGAAAGGAAGAAACCAAATTGAAACCAAATTCTTCCTATTTACTGACAACATGATCTTAAATATAGAAAATTCTGAAGAGTCCACCTAAAACTGTTAGAACTAGTAAACAAATTCAGTATAGTTTCAGGATACAAAATTAACATACAAAAACCAGTAGTATTACTATCCACTAATAGCTATCTGCAAATAAAATCAAGAAAATTTCTACATTTATGTTTGAAGGATATTTTCACTGTATATACTAACTAGGGTGAAATATTTTTTCCTTCAGTACTTTAAATGTCATGCCACTCTCTCCCCGGCCCTGTAAGACTGCCACAGAAAAGTCGCTAGATGTATTGGAGCTCCATTGTATGTTACTTGTTTCTTTTCTCTTACTGCTTTTAGGATCCTTTCTTTGATCTTTGGGAGTCTGATTAATAAGCAATATGAGGTACTCTTCTTTGGATTAAATCTGCTTGGTGTTCTACAACCTTCTTATATGTGCATATTGATATCTTTCTCTAGATTTGAGAAACTCTCATTATTATCTATTTGAATAAACTTTCTACCTCTATCTCTTTATTAACCTCCTCCTTAAGGCCAGTAAGTCTTAGGTTTGCTCTTTTCTGTCTACTTTCTAGATCCCATAGATGTGCTTCATTGCTTTTAATTCTTTTTTCTTTTGTCTTCTCTGACTGTATATTTTTAAAGAAATAATCACTAATCCTTTCTTCTACTTGATCAATTCTGCTATCAAAAGGCTCAAATGCATTCTTTAGTATACCAGTTGCATTTTTCAGCCCCAGAATTTCTGCCTTATTCTTTTTAGTTATTTCAATCTCTTTGTTAAAATTTATGAGATAGGATTCTGAGTTCCTTCTCTGTGTTATCTTGAATTTCTTTGTGTTTCCCCAAAACAGCTATTTTGCATTCTCTCTCTGAAAGGTCACATATTTCTGTGTTTCCAGGATTGGTCCCTGGTGCCTTATTTAGTTAATTTTGTGAGGTCATGTTTTCCTGGATGGTGTTGATGCTTGCAGATTTTCTTTGGTGTCTTGGCATTGAAGAGTTAGGTATTTATGGTAGTTTTCTCAGTCTGAGATTGTTTGTCCCTTCTTGGGAAAGCTTTCCAGATACTTTAAAGGACTTGGGTGTTGTGATCTAAGCTCTACCTGCTTTAGGGTGTACTCCAAGCCCAGTAATACTGTGATTTTTGCATCTTCATAGAGATACCACCTTGGTGGTCTTCGATCAGATTTGGAAGAATTTTCTGGATTATCAGGCCGGGTCTCTTGTTCTCTTTCCTTACATTCACCCCAATTAATGGAGCCTCTCTCTGTTCTGAGTCACCTGGAGCTGGGGGTGGGGTGACACAAGCACTCCTGTGGCTACCACGAGGACTGTACTGTGTCAGACCTTAAGCCAGCACAGCACTGGGTCTTGCCCAAGGCCTGTAGTAACCACTCTTTGGCTATGGCCTATGTTCAGTCAAGGCCCTGGGGTTTCACAATCAGCAGGTAGCAAAGTCAGCCAGGCCTGTGTCCTTCCCTTCAGGTTGGTGAGTTTCCTCAGGCCATAGGTGTGTCCCGAGGTACCGTCCGGCAGCTAGGAACTAGTCAGAAACCTTAGAACTCTACCTGGTATTTTATTGTATTGGGGCCGAGTACTGTGGCACTCAAACCACAAGATTCAGTCCTTCTCCAGTCTTCCCGCTCCTTTCCAAAGACAGAGGAGCCTCACTCATGGCCACTGCCACAACAGGCTCATGGGGAGTACTATAAGACTACCACCAATATTCCCTTGAAGCCCAAAGTTTCTTCAGTCCACTTGTAATTAATGCCGCTTGACCTGCGACTTACCCTTCAGAGCAATGGGCTCTGGACCCAGGGTAAGTCCAGAAATGCCATCTAAGGGCCAAGTCCTGAAACTGGGGCTAAAGAGCCTGTTTGGTGCTCTACCTCTCTGCAGCCAAGCTGCTGTCTAATGTGCCAGGCAATGTCTGCTTTGCATTTCTCTCTGCTTCTCTCAAGTGGAAGAAGTCTTGCCCCACAGCCACCACAGCTGGGAATGTTCTGAGTCTCACCTGAAGCCAGTAAGTCTAAGAATATTACCCAAGGCCCTCAATGTAGTACCTAGATGTTGCTGGTGGTTATGCAGGACACAAGGGATCTTCAGTCGGCAGGGGGTGAATCTTGCCAGGATTGGGTCCTTCCCTTCAAGCCAACAGGTTGCTTCCTGATGCAACGAGTGTCTACAGATGTTTTCCAGGAGCTAGGGCCTAGAAAAAGGGCTCACAACTATGACTGGTGCTGTATCCTGTTGTGGCTGAGTTCATATCCAAGATGCAAGACAAAGTCCTCCTCACTTTTTCCCCTTCTCTTCTCAAGCAGAGGGAATGAATCTCTTTTGTAGCTGTGAGCTGTGTATCCTGGGGTTAGGGGAAGGGTGATGCTAGCATTCCCTAAGCTGCCCCAGCAGATGCCTCAGTAGGTCACATGCCCCTTCCAGTCCACTGTCTCTGGGCCTAGTTTAGCAGCACTACTCACATAGGAGTTGAAATCCTTGTGGCCTGGACTGCTTTTCAAGATTATTTAGAGCCCCAGAGTACTTTAGCCTGCTGTGTTGGGGCGTGCAAGAACTCAGATTCCTGCTGCTGAAATCTTTAATTCCTCTCTGGCTAAGATTGGTTTAAATTCTCCCTCTGTGGGTAGGTGTCAGCTGTTTCTGTCCCATTTTGTTTTCTGTTGTAATAGGGCAGCACTGGGTTCGGTGCCTCACAAATGCTGTGATCTCCCTCTCCCCAGTGCACCAAAATGCCTTCCATGCCATGCCACTGCTGCTTGGGGACAAGGTAGGGGTGGTGTCTGCAATTCAAAACTCTTTTTCCTACCTCTTCAATGTTCCTTTCAGTGATATGAAGTTAAAACCAGGTATCATGAGTGCTCATCTGATTTTTATTCTTATAAATGTGGGTTTTTTTGTGTGTCCAGATAGTTGTTAAACTGGTGTCCTTGCAGGGTGAGGCATGTGTGACTAGTGGAGGCTTCTATTCTGCCATCTTATTCCACCCCAAAGTCAGCCAACTGATTTTGTGACAAAGGTCCCAAGAACACACATTGGAGAAAGACAGTATTGTCAATAAATGGTGCTAGAAAAATTAGATATCCACATTCAGAAGAATGAGACTAGACCCCCATACCTCTCATTATATACAAAAATAAAATCAAAATAAATTGAAGACTTCAATTTAAACCCAAAGTATGAAAATACTAGAAGAAAATATGCAGGAAGATCTTCAGTACATTGGGCTAGGCAAGGATTTTCTAAATAAGACTTCAAATGCACAAGCAGCAAAAGCAGAAAGAGACAAATGCGATTATATCAAATTAAAAAGCTTTTGCACAGCAAAGGAAACAATAGCGTGAAGAGTTAACCTACAGAATGGGAGAAAATATTTGCAAATGATAAATCTGATTAGGGGTTAATATCCAGAATATAAAAGGATATTACCTCAATAGTTAAAAAAATGTAATTTAAAAATTGGCAAAAGACCTTAGCTAACATTTCTGAAGACACACCAATGGCCAACAGGTGTATGAGAAAATATACAACATCATTAATCAGGGAAATGCAAATCAAAACCCAATGAGATGTCATCTCATTCCAGTTAGGAAAGCCATTATCAATAAGACAAAATAAAACAAGTATTAGTAAAGATATTGAGAAAAGGGAACACTTCCATAGTACTGGTAGAACTGTAAATTAGTATAGCTATTATTTTAAAAGTATAGATGTTTCTCAAACTAAAAATAGAACTACTCACAATCTCACCACTGAGTATATATCCAAAGGAAATGAAATCAGTATAAAGGGCATTTGAACTCCCACATTTATTGTATCACTATTTACAAGAGACAAGATACAGAATTAACTTAAGTGTACAACAATGAATGGATAAATAAAACATGGTATATATGCACCATAGAATATTATTCAGTTAAAAAAAAAAAAAGAATGAAATCCTGTCAGTTGTGACAATATTGAGGAAGCTGGAAGACGTTACATTAAGTGAAATAAGACAAACACAGAAAGTCAAATACCACATAATCTTACTCATGTGGAATCTTAGGAAAAAAAGTTGATAACATAGGAGCAGAGAGTAGAACACTGGTTACTAGAGACTGTGGAGGGGGTATACAAAGGGAGGATAAAAAGAGGTTGTTCAACAGGTACAAAGTTATAATTAGATATAAGGAGTAAGTTCTGGTGTTCTATTGCCCAGCAGGGTGGCTACAGCCAACAGTAAAGTATAGAAGAAAATAGTTAGAAGAGAGGCTTTTCCATATTCTCACCACAAAGAAATGATAAATGCATTCATTGATGGATAAGCTAATAACCTAATTTGATCACTATACAACATACATGTATTTAAACATCAAACTGCACCCCAAAAGTATGTATAATTACAATGTATGGAGTTTTTAAAAAGGTAACAACAACAAACTTTTAAAACTAAAGAAAAAAACTGCGTTTCTACTTTTAAATAAGACATAAGTAGCCTGTTAAAATGTAAGTAAGTGTCCTAGATGATTTTAAAACTTCTCATAGTTATGTATAAAGAATTATTTAAGATTTCCTTCAGAATATTTTGATTTAGTGGAAAAATGATGAACACGCATTCTAGCAATAAGAAGTGAAATAATAAAATACAATTTAAAAAAAAACTCATATGATAAAGCAGTATACACACACACCCCACACTCAGACACATACAAATGTGTATATATGAAACACAATAAGTATTAACATTTAGCTAGAACTCATATTAATCATTTATTAAAAATATTGATTATTCTTCCCAGAGAAGTAATTCATTTAGAACAATTTCATTAGTAGTTGATTGAAAACTTGCTTAATATGCAATTTAATTAGGATTCTAAAATGACCCATTATATTAAACTAGGCTACATGTTTCTACAGACCTATTTTTTTGTTACCTTATTAGGATAAATTTCTCTCTAATTACATCTTTAAAATAAATGGTAGAAAAATTATGACACTCTTCTAAATTGTTATCAAAGGGATATCAAATTTCAAGAATACAGAGACATTAAAGAGCAATTTCATTCCCAATATCTTTAAAATCTGTATTAGTAAGTTTATATTTCTTAGGCACTTAACATTTGCCTAGGTACTGTTCTAAGTGCTTTACAAGTGCTAACTAATCTAGTCATTATGACAATCTATTATTATCCCCATTTCAAAGAGCAGTCAACTAGGCAAAGCAAGTAAATAAAATGTGCAGAATTACATCTATAAGTGGCAGATCTGGAATTTTAAACCAACCAGTGAAGTTCCATACTCCATGCTTTACAGCATTAAAGTGCATTAAGACTGAATGGTAACAGTATCTAATTTCTGTCCTATTTTAAAATTTTATATTACCTTACCAGTAAGATTTTATAAAAACTAATGATAAACTATATTAAACTAAAAATTATATTAAAAACTTTTTCTTATTAAAGGTTAATTTATAAAC
Organism: Cebus imitator; assembly: GCF_001604975.1. Lineage (NCBI taxonomy): Eukaryota > Metazoa > Chordata > Mammalia > Primates > Cebidae > Cebus > Cebus imitator. The sequence goes on along the minus strand of NW_016107486.1, from coordinate 1,331,603 downwards.
AAACTTTGAGTCCTTATCCCTCTTGCTTTATTTTCTAGTGTTTCACTTTAAAATGCATGAATATAATAGCTACAAAGACTTTAACCTTGACTCTCTTGCTTTCTGTCTCACACATATGACACACACATTCATATATGCACACACATGATTAAGAATCTGGCATTTGCCGTTGTAAATGCCTAGCATACTGCTTTACTTCTGAATTAGTAATGAAAAGTTATCATTATATTCAATCCAAAAAGACATTAAGGAAATGCCACAACCAAAAGATGAAAATCAGAGTTGCATCATTTCTTCCAAATGCATCATTTTTGTTGTACCACCTAAGAAGACACTGGCTATTCAATTGTCCCTGGTTCGATTACTACATTTTACAAAAAGGGAAGTTTAAACATGTTTAATGCCTATACAATTTTAAATATTTTTATCTCTTAAGATGTAAATTATATTCCCAGTTCTATTGTCCTGCATTCAAAACTACTTTACAAATACAAAGCATTTGTTCTTATCTGTGTCTATTAAAGATGATCTAACTAGTTTACAATTCAGAAAAGCTGCAGATTAATCCAAAATGCATAAGCTCCACTTCTTTCTTCAGTTTCAACCAATCTGAACAGAGCTCAAACACATAAAACCAAATATAATATAGGTTTTAAAAATTACAAAATACGGTTTCTTTGCATGTTTAAAACTTTTGAAAAGGAAAGAGGATAAAAGTTCCCTGTATAATAAAGGATTATGGTACTATATTTAGCTTTGCCATCTCAGCTCTCTCCTTTGGCTATTAAACAAGATTGAAGGTTAGAAACAGCCCAGATATACACAATGAGTTAAAGTGATACCTTTTCCCAGTTTCAATCTGATCAAAAAATGTATTTTGGGCCCTTGACTGAATAAAAGTACTTAGAGTATTCTTGTGAGTTCTTAACTTATTCAGCCCAATGGGAATTAGAGTTATAATTTATGGGCTTTACATAATTTATTTTTAGAAATCTCTAGCAACCTTTTATTACTAATTTAACTAAATTACAAAAGGCCAATACATATCTAACTTACCAATCTAAAATATTCTACAAATTAAAAAAGAAGAAATCAATAATTATTCTATTAAAACTCATGAATCATCCCTGGCCTTCAGTAGAAGAAGAGATGCCAGGTGAAGATGCTAAGCAGTACTCTGACTTCTGCCTGCTCCCTGAAGTAAGAGGCATTGCTCCTCCTCTGCAGTGCTTGTAGATGGAATTCTGGGCTCCACCCCACTACTGAAGTAACAAGAGGGCATGCCCTCCCTCTCACAGCTGGCTCTGTGAAGACTAGGGAGTGGGTAGTGATGGTAGTGGTGGTGGTGAAGTCCTGTTGTGTAAGACACAAGTGAGGCAGACCAGAATAGCACTGCAAAGATTTTATAAACTAAACTGATGTTGGAACCATAACCTATAAAAGTGAATCAAGACACGCATTCTGAACTTAAATTAGGTTGATTACCTGCTTAAAAATGAAACACAAGATTTAAATAGGAACTAGAATCTTACAAATATTTAAAATGTTCATGATATAGTACAAAGTTATTTATTATACCAAGAACCAGTAACACTTCAACTTAAATTTAAAAAGAAAGATTATCAACAGATGCAAAAACCAACATGACTCAGAAGTTGGAATTATTGATCAAGGATTGTAAAGCAGCTATCATAAAAATGTTCCACGGACCAATTACAAAATTATTGTAACAAATAAAACTCAGGAATCAAATACTGACCCTTTTAAAAAAAAAAGTCATCAAAACAAAACTGCTTCTCACTAAAGCCTCCTATCTTCTTTATTTTGTCAATAGAACCCTTCTCTTTTACTTAGCCCTTTTGCTCATAATTTATTAAAATTCTTAGAATCTACTGAAGTTGTCAATATTTTGAGCTTTTAAAAGTCAAATGTATGTACTTGGATTCTGTACACATATTGTTAACAGCATTAACGTTATGGAAATGTTAATATTTTAGTAAAATTGAACTGTATGTTTGGTTTTCTTCAGTCATTTTTCCTTTTCATCATTCTCTGTCAAGTATCTAGAATAGCCAGACATTTGCATGCTTTTTTATTAATGACATTTTCTTGCTTGCCTTATGGAGCTTCAAGGTCCTCATTTGGAAAAAAGACTCCTATTACATGGGGAAGTCATAATGCTATCTGTCATGAGTTTTTGTGACTCCTTGGCTTCATGAAAATAAAACAATGTCTACTGTCAAAATAAGCTTAGCTGGTCTTTAACTTCTTTATAATAGTGTTTTTTCTCCGTAAACATACAACAGCAGAGAATGCATACTAAATCAGCTACAATAACATTTTTTTGGATACCTTAAATTATTAGTTATAATCAATAATGTAGACTAATTTACATTTTCCAATTCCTTTATTCACTAAAACATTTCAGGAACTCCATATTCCAGTTTCAACGTGGTGGTAGTTTTTTCTAATGATCCCTAATAGGAAAATTCTAAAATTCTAGCTGTTAAAAGATACACAGATTAATTCCATATCTATCAATATTTACCTTAAAGAAACTCAAGTTTGGGAAAGAACAAACTTGGAAAATATTTTTTTTTGAGAATAAAAGTTTGCTTGTGGTAGGATTTTAAATTAAGTATTAATATAAACCCCTAATAGCAATTTTGAAATTGCTAAATTCTAGAATCTTTAGGGCAGCTGGATAAACATTCTCTCTCAGTTGAAATAACACACTAGTAGATCTCCTCTCCGTTTCATTTATTAACATATCCTAAATAAACTGATTTTCTTATAAACTAATAGTTCTAATTAAGAAAAACAGTGGAAAGAGGAGAGAAGCTGAGTTTTGGAGAAAACTACTACTTCAAAATAATTAAAATATTCTTGCACATTTACCTCTGATGTGTTGAGAAAAACAGGTTTGAAAAAGTTTCTGGGAACTATAGTATTACTAAGCCATCTCATGCAAAATAACAGGATAAAAATCAAGCTAAACCTACACCACATGTCAGTTCACTTAGATAAATGATATAATAGGCATTTCATTTACTTTTTATTTATTTATTTAGAGAAGGAGTCTTGCTCTGTCACTCAGGCTGGAGTGCAGTGGCATGATCTTGGCTCACCACAACCTCCATCTCCTGGGTTCAAGTGATTTTCCTGCCTCAGCCACCCAAATAGCTGGGACTACAGGTGTGCACCACCACGCCTGGCTAACTTTTGTATTTTTAGTAGAGATGGGGTTTCACCATGTTGGCCAGGCTGATCTCGAACTCCTGAATTCAGGTAATCCACCCACCCTGGCCTCCCAAAATGCTGGGATTACAGATGTGAGCCACCGTGCCTAGCCACCTATTATATCATTTAAAGAGTAGATATACAAAGATTAAATTAGGAACAAGGATGTTTAGCAACTTTATAGTACTCTATTTGGTCAACTAAGCCAAGTCAAAAAAACAAAGGGACAGAAAGCTGAAACTTGATTGATTGAACTGTTTTGAAATGTGACATTGAGACGAGCTAAAAGAAATATCTGGAATTATATCAACAGTTGTAAAAATTGGGAAAAACACTTCATATAGGCTGACTGCACTAATAATTAAAGACAAACACACAAACCAAATAATCTTGTAAATGCTGAAACAATGAAATTCTATGTGGCCAGAAGCAAGGACAGAGAAGCAAGGCAAGATAAACTTCAATGATTTCACATTGAGAGAAGTAGTTACATCAAGATTCTGTATCTAAAAAAAAAAAATTTAACATATTTAAGAAGCAGGAGTGTTTATATTTATTTAATTTTTTTTTTAGAAAATTTTTATACCAGAAATTTATTAATAATTTCTGAACACTGATTCTCTTTATTGCTTTCAAATGGCATTTTGTTAACATGATAAATAGGGGTACTATGTGTGTATGTAAACAAGCATCCACACACATGCACATATATGTATGTAGAGTGTTACATGAGCTCAACAGTCTTGTGTTAATTTAATGCAACACTTATACTCCTTGACACACACATATATAAAAATTGTGCACTTAATTAGACAGACACAATTCAACTTTCTGTTTGCAGACCTAAATGTCAAGTAAATAAAGCATGAAGATAGTATATTCACATTCTCCAAATCCCTCTGCATTTTTCTTCTTTTTTTATTTTATTTTATTTTATTGCATTTTAGGTTTTGGGGTACATGTGAAGACCATGCAAGATTGTTGCATAGGTACACACGTGGCAGTGTGATTTGCTGCCTTCCTCCCCTTCACCTACATCTGGCATTTCTCCCCTTGCTATCTCTCCCCAGCTCCCCACCCCTCACTGTCCCTCCCCTATTTCCCCCCAACAGACCCCAGTGTGTAGTGCTCCCCTCCCTGTGTCCATGTGTTCTCATTGTTCAACACCTGCCTATGAGTGAGAACATGCAGTGTTTGATCTTCTGCTCTTCTGTCAGTTTGCTGAGAATGATGGTTTCCAGGTTCATCCATGTCCCTACAAAGGACCCAAACTCATCGTTTTTGATGGCTGCATAATATTCCATGGTGTATATGTGCCACATTTTCCCTGTCCAGTCTATCATTGATGGGTTGGTTCCAGGTCTTTGCTATTGTAAACAGTGCTGCAATGAACATTCGTGTGCATGTGTCCTTATAGTAGAATGATTTATAATCCTTTGGATATATACCCAGTAACGGGATTGCTGGGTCAAATGGAATTTCTATTTCTAGGTCCTTGAGGAATCGCCACACTGTCTTCCACAATGGTTGAACTAATTTACACTCCCACCAACAGTGTAAAAGTGTTCCTATTTCTCCACATCCTCTCCAGCATCTGTTGTCTCCAAATTTTTTAAAGATTGCCATTCTAACTGGCGTGAGATGGTATCTCAATGTAGTTTTGATTTGCATTTCTCTGATGACCAGTGATGATGAGCATTTTTTCATATGTTTGTTGGCTTCATGTATGTCTTCTTTTGTAAAGTGTCTATATTTATTATTGATCGCTCATTTAGCAAAAATCATTGTTTCTGTTTTCCTAAATGGTTTAACTGCTTTAATTAATTTTTCAGCATCTTCAACTATTTCCTCTACTGGATCTTTCTCAACCGCCTAAAACCAACCTAATACTTACTTTCCCTCTCTAAGAAAAAACACATTGGGCCCTGTATCTTGATCACCTTATTTCACTACTCTCCTTTATAGCACATTTAAAAAAAGAATTGTCTAGACACATTGACTCCACCTCCCCATCTCATAGTGCCTTTAAACCTAACTTCCAGTCTTCTTTTTCCGCCTAAACTTTTCTTGTCAAGGTTACCAGTGATGATTTTCATTCTGAAAATCCAATGTTTAATTCTGTCCTCATTTTGTTTAAACTCTCAGAAGCTATTTGGCCTAGTTAACAATTTCATTCCTAACTAAAGAATCCTCAGGGTTTCTACAATAACACAGTCTTCTGTTCTTTACTTGGCTTTTTGTTTGTTTCCTTTACTGATACTCCAGGGACTCTTTTTGTGATAATAACTAAATTTTGGCATTACTCAAGGGCGTCCACTGTTCTTCATCTGTTCTGCCACCACAATGTAAGGTGCCATCAGCTCTTACCTAGACTACTGCATGAGCTACCTGAATGTTTTCCCTACTTTCTCTCTCACCATCTTCTACACAACAGCTTTCTTCAAAATCTTTTTGAAATTGTAAACTAGATCATACCCACTCTACCTATAAGTTTCATGGTTTCCCATTGTACTTGGAATAAAATTCCTTTCCTTGTCTTAGTCTCTTCTGGATGCTACAACAACAAACCATAAACTAGGTAGCTTATAAACAACAGAAATGTATTTCTCACAGTTCTGGAGTCTGAGAAGTCTGAGATCAAGATACTAGCAGATTCTGTATGTATTTGGTGAGGACCTGCTTCCTGATTCACAGGTGGCCATTTTTTTGATGTGTCCTCACATAGAGGAAGGGGTAAGGGATTTGTCTGGAACCTCTTTAATAAGGGCACCAATCCCATTTGTGAGGACTCTACTCTTATGTCCTAATCACACCACCCAAAGACCCCATCTACAAATACCATCACTTTGAAAGTTAAGACTTTAAAATACGAATTTCAAGAGGGAAACAAACATTCAGATCAGAGCATCCCCTTAATTCATACACTCTATCCTTTAGTCTCTATACTCCAATCACACTGACATCCTTTAAGTTGTACTGAATGTGCCAAGCATTTTCTCTTCCCAGGAAATCTGTGTATGCTGTCACCTTGGCTTAAAATAGTCTTCCTCTCCAACTCTGTCTGGCTAGCTTCTCATTGCTAATATCTTGGATTCAATTTCACTTCTCAAACAAGATACTCCCTAACTATCCAGGCCAAAATAAGTCTTCTCCCTTATTATAACAGCACTTGTGTTTTCCATCCATAGCATCTGCAATAATTTGTAATAATATATTTTATTTATTTACTTGCTTCATCTTTTAATATCTCTCTTATGAATTAACTGTAAACTCCACAAGGTAGGTACCATAACTGTTCTGTCCACAAGTATCTCTATATAGTCCCTAGCATAAAATCACTGAAACACATTAGGTACTCAATTAAAATATTCTGAATGAATGACTGACCAATAATATGATTATATAAATAATTTGCTTGAAAAAGGGTAGAAAGAAGTAATGATCATATATTATAAATGACCATTTATAATAAAAGTACATTCAATAAATGTTAAATGAATAGTTAAAAGAGAGTGTTTACATATATCAGGCACTATTATAAAAGCTTCACATATATTAATACATTTAATCCTCATGAGTACTATCATTGCTGGTGATGACAGTAAGTAATGATAGTAAGTACTAACATTATACCCATTTTACAGAAAAGTCTAATAACTTTCCTAAGTTCTACAATTAGGAAGTTCTAGAGCTGAAATTTGAACCCAACCTGTCTAGCTCTGGAAGCCACATGTTTAATCACTGTTACATAAGTGATGAGTATTCAAAATACTTAACTGCATTATTAATTAATTAGCATTCAGAATTAGAATTTTACGGAAAATTATAATTTCTCCTAAAATAGCAATTTCCCTTCAACATACTCTATAATTTGTCCCAGCCACATGCCTCAATGTTCCTATGACATTGTACTCTGCCCAGATTCTACCCTATTTCCTCTGTATGTAAGAATCAGATAAAGCAGAGAATATATTGAATTCCCAATCTTGAGTTGGGTCATAGGAGGCAAATAATTTACATGTAAGCCTTTGCAGTCATTTGTATAGTCTTCTTTATGTAACAATCGAAAAAAGTTTTCTTAGAATTACAAAGAAGGTGTGTATGTATGTGTGCTGGCAGTGAGGGAGAGAGACTAGCAATAAAATCAGATGAAGAGAAGCAGGTAGTGCAAAGAAGTCTACAAGACTCATCCAAGTAAACTTCGCACAGGAGGAGTTAACTGTGGGAACTTTAAGAAATGCCAAAACTTCAAAGAATATATTTTAAAGAAAAGTGGCTTACGCAAGAAGACCACATACTTAGCAACATGAGCTGTTCCTCGCAACTTCATTAATGATCACTAAAACTACAAAATCACGAGTGGATTTCTTATAAAAAATAGATATATAAGTTGTGCTTTAAGGTTAAATCTAATGTGGAGCAAAAACAACATGGACAGTGCAAATTCAGAAGGAACCAGAGAAAATTGTAGGGGACTAAGGTGCCAAAACTATGGAGTAGGCTTTAATCTGCCCCTAAACTCTGGACATTGAGTCACACAAGTTAACCTGCATTTCACCGAGAAGGAAACTTTCCAACAAATACCTGGATTATGTCCCTAAAATGTAAGATGAGACCCTTGCAATAATTAAAGCTACTTTTATCATTGGTTTTCTATTTAATAAGAGGTAAACTTAGTCAATTATGCAAATCATTCCATTTCCATATTATTCACTAAAACCAAAAATAATCATACATAATTCTCAGGATAAACATGTATTACATAATAATATATACATAGGAATATCTATGTGGTTGTATATGTATATACATTTTAAGAACTGCATGAAATTAGGAAAATCATTAGAAAATTCAAAACTGCCAACATCATTAAAAAAAAGTTGAAAACTGGGCTCAGAAACTGTTACTAGAAGCATAGTCTTGAGAAGGAGAAAATTATCAAACATTGACACAAGAAATGAACTGTGAAAGGGGAGAACTAAAATCATGTGAATTTGATTACTGATATAAAGATAAGAGTAAAGAATACCAACTCTGATGTGAATTGGTATGAAGAAAGGAGATCATGGGCCGTGACTTCACAGTTAGGAACCTGTGCAACGTTATTACTTGTATGACTCAGGCAGAAATGGGGAGCCCATAGGTTAGGATGCTAGAAAAAAGGACAGGGAGGAAAAAGAAAAAGAACCAAAAGAATATTACACTACTAACCTGGTTTAGTTTCTTCCAGAGATTGAGGACAGGAGAAAGTTCATTAGACCAGATTTCTCTATCAAATTTGGAACCGGCTGTTACTGATCTGCCCAAAATCCTCAACTGTGAAATAACCTGAATGAAGAAAATAGTAAGTATCAACAAATAAAAAAAACTTCAAACAGGAAGAAAGCATAGGTACAAAAACAGATATTTTGTTTTATAAAAAGAGGGACCAAAAATGTTGTCAATAGTTTTTAATCTTCCTATATTTGTTCAATTTACTGTTTTATTTAAGCAGTTTAAAAAACAAAAGAAGTTAAAGTTTGGGAAAGTCATTTTAAAAATTATATACTGTAATGGCTTGTAGTTGAAAGATGCTTCAGTTTTGTTGTTTTTTGGATTGTTTTGAGACAGGGTCTCGCTGAGTCATCCATGCCAGAGTGCAATGGTGTAATCGTAGCTCACTGCAACTTTGAATTCCTGGGCTTATGTGGTCCTTCCATCCCAGCCTCCCTACTAGCTGGGATTATAAGCATGTGCCACCATGCCCAGCTAATTTTATTTTTGGTAGGCACTATGTCTCAGTATGTTTGTTGTCCAGGCTAGTTTTGAATTCCTGGGCTCAAGTGGTCCTCCCATTTCAGCCTCCCAAAATGCTGGGATTATAGGCGAGAGCCACCAGGAGTGGCATAAAGCTGCCTATTTATCCAGAAATCTCTAGTTACTCATAATTAATAACCTCTTGGTGTCTCTATTTGCTCATTTCTGAAATCTGGAACTATTTTGATTTAAATGTTATAATTTCAAAATGCTGTTTCCTTAAAAATATGAAATGACTGGAAAAAGAATAAATAGCATAATAAATTCTATAAAATGGTAAAGCAATGATAATTACTTATTGATAAATTATTCGTAATCTATAAATGTTTTAATACTCTACATTAAGTTGTAATTTCAATGTTTCCTCTACATACAAGGTTCCAATGAAAAAAGAATGGGTCAACTAATCAAAACAAGGCAAGGTAAATATTCCCTATGTAGGACTTTCACTTCTATGTCCTTATTATCAATTTCTTTATCATCATTCTCAGCAAAACTAATTCACTCATATTTTTTTCTAAAATAATACTTAATCATTCCCATTTTAAGAATGTTAATGAACCCCTTCTTAATCATTTTCTAAGAATGATCAGAATATTACCAACTGTTAAATATTAGATTACAGATACTGTGATGTATGTTTTTATACATAAAATCCGTGACATATATATTGTTTTTCATATCATATATCTAAATATTAAAGTTGTGCTATCTCATTGTCTAAAATAAACAAAATAAATTCAAAAAAACAGATATGTCTTCCTAAGCCAGTACTTCAAACTTCAACATTTGTACCATGTTGACTATTTCTGTTTTTACTTTGGGAGAAGTGTGATTTGTTTTTCCTTTTGTAACATACTGAGCTATATTTCATATTTTCTTAGGTTCTCACATTAGTAAAGTTTACAACAAAATAAGACCCATAAATCTTTCAGAATGAATGTACTACTTAACTGTTAAACATTAATAAACATGCTGTTAAATTCAAGTTACTTCTAGAGCTTTTGACTGAATCTCTAGTCGTAAAAAATTGTGATTCAGTGTTTGATTTTTATGTTTTTCTGATAAATTATTTTCATTTGCTCTAGCTGAACCCTACAATAGCACCTAATTTATTAGCTTTGCTACACTACAAGACACAACTAGTTGGTAGTCAGAAGAAGTGCTATTTTAACTCTGGTAAGGGATATGCTATCACTTATTTGTGTTTTAAATTTGTCAAACATGACAGAAAACAAATAAGAATGCAAAGAAATATCTAAAGAAAAAAGAGTGCAAATTTTTTTATGCATGATGTTAAAGCCTGTTTTAAGAATAAAATGTATACCAACCAAAAAAGATGCTTCCTGTCCTAAAAAAATAACATGTAAAGTTGCTTTTTAAATAATACAATCATATTTTTTATAATTACTGTCTAATTTTTAAAAAATAGTAGTAAGAAAGGGAGTTTAAACATATAAAAAAGCATTTCTATTAATGAGGACAGGGCTATAGCTTATATCAATGAACTGTCAGTTGTTTTTACAAAATCTAACATACATTTATCTTTATAAAGCGTAGATAATAAAATGTCTATTATTCATATTTTAAACAAGTTAAATATAATTTTTTCATTATATTGCTTTAAAATGATATCAAAAGGGATAAAGTTTCATTCATTGACAACATATTTATATCAATTCTTCCACTTTCTACCCATACTTAACAGCATGAATTATGCTACTGACATGCTTTGGGAGATCTATAAGAATTCTAAGAGATCCAGGCACAGTGGTTCATACCTGCAATCCTAGCAACTCAGGAGGCTAAGGTGGGGGGATCACTTGAGGCTACGAGTTTGAGACTAAATGAGGCAATATATTGAGATCTCTTCTCTTAAAAAATTTAAAAATACATTAGCTAGATATGGTGATGTGCCCCTGTAACTACTAAGGATGCTGAGTTGGGAAGACTGCTTAAGCCCAGGAATTCCAAGCTGCAGTGTGCTATCATCATGCCACTGTACTCAAGTCTGCATGAAAATAAAAAAAATAAAAATTATTTAGAAAATAAAATTTTAAAATGAAGAAATTGTAGGAAAGCCACAGAAGATTTTGCCACTCCTACTTCACCTGTTCTCAATTGAAAGACCAATCAGAGACATTTCAGAAACACCTACCTTTCCTGAGCAACTGGCATGTTTTATTTTAAGTCAAACTCAGGTGTTTGGTATATAAAACATTATATGCAGCCTTATGCTTATGCTTATGCTTAATGGTCCTACAAAACTGCACTCCTCACTATACACAATTGTATTTTCCTTTGGATATCATAAAGCACTCCAAATAATTTTTGATCGAACAATACCAACTTTATAGAAATAGAAAGTACAAGCTTTTTTGTTTGTTTTGACTTCTTTGGCATAAACTTTTTCCTTAGTTTTATTTTCTTTTCCCATTCTAATTTTCTCTTACACTAATTTCCTCAACTATTGGTTTTATCCTAGTAGATTATTTATATTTTTGTTAGTCACTGCTTGTAAATCTATTTTGGAATAAGAAGGAATATAAACGCTCATTCCTATTTTATAGATGACATAATAGATTGTCAAATAAATTAACAAATTTATATATTTTTTTACAGAAAATATGGCAGACTAGATTTCTGGAGAAAATTTCATGACAAAGAATATTTCAAAATTATCGATAAGCAAGAACATCATGAACAAAATGACTTAAAATTTAGGACAAAATTGTCAAGATAATTAATGAAAACCTTAAAGGCTAAAAGCACAAAGGAAAAAATACAAAGATATAAAATAATAAATAAGATTTTTTAAATGAGGAGAAAATGGAAAGGCTTAATATTTGCCTATTCAGAGTTATTACTATACAAAGAGTGAATAAAAGAAGACAGAGGCAATTTTTAAAAAGAAATTTTCCGTGAATTTTCCAGAACTGGTTAAAGACAATGCTTCTCATATTCAGAAAAATCAAAGAATCCCAACAAAAATAAATGAATGCACCTGGTACTGCACAATGTAATTGCAGAACATTGAGAAAAAAAAATCTTACAACAAGCCAGAAATAACAGATGATTGCAAACAAACACTTCTCAACTGCAGCAATGGAAGACAAAACATGTTGACAAAAAGACTGTCAACGTACAATTGTTATAAATTTAGCAAAATTATTTTTTGAGAAAAAATAAAATATGAGTATTTTGAGACAAAACTGAGAGTGTACCATAAACAGCTTCACTATTTAAAGCATGGACATGAGCTAGAAGAAAATCATTAAACAAGAAGGTCTAAGTAAAAAGGAATGGTAAGCAAAGAAAATGTTTAAGAAGTTTATAAATCTATGGAATATGATCCCAGTATACAACAGAAATAAAACACTGAAAAATAATCATATTTAAGTTAGGATAGAGTAAAGTGACCAGAGTTAAAGCATTCTAAATCATTGTATTGTATGGAAGGATGGTACATTAAAATTTAGTATAACCACTGAAGGAAAAAATAAGTATAGAATAAATTTTCTAAAACAAAAAAACTCAGGATTTTTAAAAAGGGGAAAATGAATCTGAAGGAATGCAAACACAGGTGGAGTAGAAGGCTCTTGCTCACAAAAAAAAGAAAAAAGAAGCAGGCCAAAGAGGAGATTTCTAAAAAATGGTATTAATGAATCTAAATAAATTAATAATCACAGTAATTGATTACTTTAAAACAACTGCTTAAACACTGCTTAAAAACAATGGCTAAAAATATGTTTATATGTTAATGGTTAAACATATGTATATATATTTAAAAATGAGTACCTGAAACATAAGAACATTCAAAATTAAAAGGTAATAAAATGGAAAAGATAACTCTTTCTTAGTAAATTTCAAAAAAATTTAAAGAAAAAATATTACAGGAGAAAAAGCATCACTATTCTATCTATTGACATAATTCTAATTACTATTTTATAGATAGAAACTTTGTCATTAAAATGGCAAAAACCATAATTACTTTTGCACTAACATAATACTTAAAAGCATAGATGTTGTATATAATAAAATTACCAGAAGATACAGAGAAATAGAAATCTAGCATTATGTAGGACACTTAATGGGTTTCGCAGCAATTGGTAGATCACATACAGAACACATACAGAAAATTTGAACACAAACAACAAGCATGACCTAAGGGACATTTAATATAACCAATATCTGCAGAACATTCTTTCTGAAAAAAATTTAAGTTTCAGAATACATGTGTAGAACGTGCAGGTTTGTTACATAGGAAAATGTGTGCCACAGTGGTTTGCTGCACCTATCAACCCATCACCTAGGTATTAAGCCCCACATGCATTAGCCATTTATCCTGATGCTCTCTCTCCCCTCAGCCCCAACAGGCCCTGGTGTATGTTGTTCCCCTCCCTGTGTGCATGTATTCTTACTGTTCAACTCCCACTTACGAGTGAGAACATACGGTGTTTCGTTCTCTGTTCCTATGTTAGTTTGCTAAGGATGGTGGCTTCCAGTTTTATCCATGTTCCTGCAAAGGACATGATCTCATTTCTTTTTATGGCTGCACACTATTCCATGGTGTATATTTACTATATTTTCTTTATCCAGTCTATCATTGAAGGGCATTGGGTTGATTCCATGTCTTTGCTATTGTGAACAGTGCCACAATAAATACATGCATGCATGTACCTTTATAATAGAATAATTTATTATCCTTCAGGTATATACCCAGTAATGGGATTGCTGGGTCAAATGGTATTTCTGGTTCTAGATCCTTAAGGAATCACCACACTGTCTTCCACAATGGTTGAACCAATTTACATTTGTACTCGCAGTGTAAAAGCAAGAACATTCTTTCAAGCACACAGAGAACATTTAAGGACATCAAACACATCTTAGACCATAAAGCTAGTCTTAGCAAATTTAAGAGTTGATATCACGCAGATTATATTTGACAACAATTGTTAGAAATTGGTAAAATGCTACAAAATTAACCCCCTACACTTGGAAATACAAAAACACATTTCTAAATAACTCAAGGTTAAGTAAGTAATTTTAACAAAATTTCAAAATACTGTGTTCATGAAAACCCCACATATCAAAATTTATAAAACAGTGAATGGGTAGTTAATGAGATTTTAGAGGAAAATTATAGCAGCAAATCTTATGTTAAAAAGAAGCAACGCTAAAAATTGAGTAAAACTTATAAATTTCACAGTCGAGAATATGGAAAGTTATTATATAACAATAAGAACAAACAAAATTTAAAATTTAAATAGAAAACAGACACAAAAGAGATCAGAGTTTTTAAAAATCCAAAAATTGGTTCACTGAAAAGACTAATAAAATTAAGAGATTTCTTACCAGATTGAATGTTAGATAGCTAGTTAATGGTAAAACTAAAAATGGCAAAAATTTACTTTAAAATTCTAATTTTAAATGAAATTACATATATAGAAAATGCTAAAGATACCATGAGATTATTTGAAACTTTATGCCATAAAAATTTGTGAATTTGACTAATATAGAAATTCTTAGGAATATGTAAATTAATAAAACAGTCTCAAGAATGGTGGAGTTTTTCTAAGTGAGGCTATAGTTGGTCAAAAAATTAAATTAGAAGCTAAAACTACTATATCAAAGTAAATCTCAAGCACCAATAGTTCACATGTAAGTTCTATTAACATTCTTTAAAACAGATAATTTTTGCATTTACCTGTTCAGAGACTAGAAAAATGAGGCAATATTTTCCAAATAATGTTATAAAGGCTAGTAAAAATTAAATACCAAAGAAAATATAAACTCAAAGACCAGTCTTACTTCTGAACACAGATTCAAGCAAACATCAAGCAACGTTTTTTAAAAGATATGCAAGATGACATTGAATATATGGTTCAGTCATAGAAGCTATAATTCATCATATAAACAAATTAAGCAGAAAAATATATCTTCTCAATATTTACAGGAAATATAGACATAAAATTCATCAATACATTCTTGACAAATTTCCCCTAGCAAACTTGATAAAGATTTGGAAGATTTTTATAATAATAGCCTTTGATGAATGATGCCTTCCTGCAATCACATTCGTTGCAATGTAATGTTCTTCTCTCATATCAAGACATATCTGTTTTGTCACCATCTTGAATCTGGGCTGGACTTGCTTTGACTAACAGAATATGGCAAAAGCAATGTGCAATTTATAAACCCTACACTTCAAAAGGACATGAAGTTTCATTTCTGGACTTGGAACCCTGATATACCATGCTAGCATCTGGTAGGCAAAAAGCCACATCAAGAATGAAATCACCCTAGCTAATAGCCAGCACTGTCTACAAACATGAGTAAGAACATCTTGAACCTTCCTGTCCAGTCAACTCTTCAAATAAAGACAATCTTACGGGGAAGCTCAAGTGAAACTAAAAAGGAATAATACAGCCAACCCACAGAATCATTAAAAAATTAAAAAACATTATTACTTCAAGTCACTAAGCTTTGAGATAGTTTGCAGTAAAGTGAAGACTAACAGAAGCACTGAGAATATTAGAAAACTTCTTTCACGTATGGACTAAATGTTTGTGTCCCCCCCTAAAATCCATCTGTTGAGGCCCTAATTCCCATTATGGCTGTGTTTGGAGAAGTGGCCTCTAAGGAGATAATTAAGGTTAAATGAGGTCATAGAAGTCAGGACCTGATGTGATAGAATTAGAGTCCCTATAAAAAGACACACTAGAGACCTAATTCACTCTTTCTCTGTGCACACATACAAAGGACAGGACATGTGAGGAGTCAGAAAGAAGGAAGCTCTCTACTAGCCTGGAAGAGCAGCCTCACAAGAAACTGAGTATGCTGTATCCTGATTTCAGACTTCTAGCCTCCAAAACTGTGAGAAAATAAATTTCTGTTGTTTAAGCCACCCAATTAGTGGTATTTTGTTACAGCAGGCCAAGCCAACTAATATAACCTGATAAATGGTATCTATAAAATGAGGCAAATATCATAATCTATAATACAATATTAAAAATCATTCCCTTTAAATGCATAGCAAGGTAAGGATGCCAACTATCACTACGTTTATTCAACACTGTACATAAGGGCTTACCTATTTCAAGAAGACAAATAAAGACAATTAAATGTATAAGAATTATAAAGGAAAAGCACTAAATCAGTTTTCTCAAATATTATAATTTGCAGAAAAAACAAATAATTTATAATACTTTTTATATTATATTCACAACATATACTTTTGTTTTTGAAATGAATAGAAATTCATTAAACAATATTATATTTTTAATTTCAGCCCAAATATTCTATTGTAATGATTATTTTCAGGCCTTAAAAATGTACTTAGGCAATATTCTCATCACCCCTTAATAGCTTCATGCTCCCTGTGCATGCTTGGCCAGGTCCGATGAGGATGTTTAACTGTGTTACTAAACACATCAGGATGTATCAAACCATATAAAATTTCCCTGCATACATAAAAATGCATATCCCCCAAAACTATACACTAACACGTGAAAATGAGATAGGAGAATATGCAATAGCTTATCTTTCTAATGTTAACATATGTAGGATAAAGGGGGAGACAGAAAAGCTTTTCTCTGTATTTCTCATGTCTCTAAAATATATTTACACCAGTCACGCGTAAGACCAAATTGTAATTTATGTTGGTGATTTGTAGATGAGATTTCACTCAGGATCAAAAGTGAAATGTACAGGCACTCTACTATGTTATGAACTCACATCATCATTTTTCAAGGTAATATGACATTAAAAACCTAGAAATAAATCTCAGAAGATCTGCTAGTTAGTGCAATTTTAACATAGGCAAATTGAGAATGAACCTGTCACAGAAGGCTATTTATTATAAATTCATAGTCACACTAGTGAATATATCAGTTTTCAAATATTGAGATATATTATTTGGAGTACTAGGCTGAACCCTTCATTATAAATCATATATATTAATATTTTATGTATAACTGGTTAACACTAAATAAGACCTGGTATTACTAAATTATATGAAATGCTATATCTGCTTTCAGATGATACTTTGTTGCACTCTGAATAATTAGTGGCTTTAATAATCCTACTTACTGAGATCAAAAATATACTTTTGTTATTTATCAAAATACAAATAAAATACACAGAATATATGAATGCATTATATCATGTATATACACAACCAAATACATTTAAGACCTCATCTCTCCTAATACATTCTTCTGCTTATTTTTTTTAAATAATTCCTATTATATGCCACATTTGAAAACAGTTTGGCAGTTACTTAAAAGATTAAACATATGCCTGTTATATAATCCAGTCATTCCACTAGTAGGTATTTAGTCAAGGGAAATAAAAGAATATGTTCATATGAAGGTATAAAATCAATGTTTAAATGTTCATAGCAGCTTAATTTAGGAGCCTGTATTAGTCCATTTTCACACTGCTGTGAAGAAATACCCGAGACCAGGTAATATACAGACAAAAGAGATTTAATTGATTCACACACAGTTCTGCATGACTGAGGAAGCCTCAGGAAACTTACAATCATGGTGGAAGGGGAAGCAAACATGTCCTTCTTCATATGGAACAGGAGAGACAAGTGCAGAGTGATGTGAGGGAAAGTCCCTTATGAAACCATCAGACATGAGAACTCACTCACTAACATGAGAACAGCATGGGGGAAACCACCTCCCATAATCTAATCAACTCCCACTAGGTCCCTCCCTTGACACATGGGGATTATGGGAACTACAAGATGAGATTTGGGTGAGGACACAGCCAAACCATATCAGAGCCCCAAAATGGAAACAAACTAATGTCATCAGTAACTGAATGAATAAGCAAATAGTGGTATATTCATACAATGGAATACTATATTTAGCAATAAAAAGGAAAAGCTCCTAATACACATAACGTAAATGAATAAGAAGCCATAAAGAAGAGGGTACACTTAACAGTATTATTCTTTTATATAACACTATAGACAATGTAAATTAATCTATACTGATAAAAAAAGAAATCAGTGGTTGCCTGGGAATAGGGGAGAAGAAACAGGAGGGAGTGCTAAGAGAAAACTTTTGTGGGTAATGGGAATGTTCACTATCTTGATGTGATGATAGTCTCAAAAGTATATACATATGTCAAAAATTATCAAAATATACACTCTAAATATGTGTTGTTTATTGAATGCTAATTAACCTCAATAAAGCTATAAAAAGTAAAAACAGATAATTACTGAAACAATGTTAGGTAGTTTACAGAATTCTCAGAAAAGTAAAAAATTGGGCTAGGGCCAGTTAAACACATCATTCTGGTGGAAAAAGGGAAGGACAACCTGACAGTGCCTGAACACAGAAGCTATGGCTTTTCTATCACCATTGCCTTCAGCTCTGGATGTTACCAGGAATTAGAACTTGCTAATCAGTATTAAACAATAAACATTTTCATCACCTTGAAAATTACCTCCTGGTATGGCCATTCCTCCCTCCGTTTATCTTTCCCCCCTTCTCTTATCTTTCCTCCCCTATCTCTAGGCAATCACTGACTTCTTTTTTCTTAGTGTAGGTTAGTGTGCCACTGCCTTCCAAGAGAGCAAAGGAACTGCCTCTTTGATTCACTAGTTTCTATTCAGAAGCTGGGATTGGTGCCTGGCATAACTATTCTCTAACTGTGAGGGGGACTTGAAAAGTGTTTGCCATTTTCAACACTGCAGTAATAGGGGATGCTGCCTCCCACCTAAGACTTTTTTGCAGAAAAATGCTAATAGTTGTGTATAAGAAAGTACTAAAAAAGGTGGGTGACAAGGTCAAGAACATATATGTAAATATCCATCACATTTTTAAAACTTTTAAATATTAATTTTACTATGAACATTTTCAAAGATACACAAAAATTGATTTTTATTACAAACATTCTCAAAGAGAGCCATCATGTATATTCAACAACAGTCAACATTTTCCTGCACTTGCTTCATTCATCTCCCTTTTGCTATTATTCCTTACGTGTTTTAAAACAAATCCCAGACCACATGTTAACTCCTACATACTCAGTATGCATCTCTACAGAAAAAAAATTGATATAACTATTATAATGCCATACTTTTCCCAATAAACAAAAATTAATTGGCATCACATCATACCTATCCCATAGTTAAATTTCTCTGACAGTCTCAAAATTTGTTTCAATTGGATTATTTAAATCAGGATTCACAGATTTACTATGTATTATAAGTCTCATTAATATAGAGCAGTCCTCCTCACTTGCCTCTTTGCCTACCATTAACCTATTGATTAAACTGAATTCCTTAACTTGCAAACTGTCCCACATTCTGGCTCCAGTGGTGTCGTTTAACTCGTTCTTTTACCCCTATGTTTCTGGTTAATGGTAAATTAGTTCTAGATTAATTGAGTTCTAGATTAATTAAATTAGAACTTGATCAGATTCAGGTTTACTCTTTTTGAAAGAATACTTTTGGAAAGTGTACTTCATATTTCATCAGATTAGGAGGCACATAGTGTCTGAATGCCTCCTCTTTGAGATGCAAAGATTGATCGGAGAGTACAGGTGATGACAGCTTATCATTCTCTTGTAAACACCCCCATCAATTTTCCATCTAATGGGTCCAACCCTTGATAATAATTGTCTGAACCAATTATTTTATTAGAGTTTGTGAAATAATGATTTTTCAAATTCCATCATTCCTGCCATATTTATTATCTAGAATTATTCAATAAAGAAGAGTTTTATCAACTTTGCATTATCATGAAATATAATTCAGAAAGGAAAGATAAGTATATATAACAGGATTTTCAAAGAGACACTTTTATGTCTTACCAAATGATAACTTAATAAAAGTTTGAAAATTAAGTCTATGATGTTAGTAAATATATTATTCCTACATAAAAAATCAAAAGGAGAAATGTAAAATCATTATATATATTACAAAATGAAATAGACTAATATCCTTCAGTTGACTTGCTTTTGTCTAATGGTCATAGAACCCAAAATATGAAAAGTATTCAAATTCAGATTTGCCTACAATTAGAAATCAGAAGTTATTACACTGTGTATAAAAATACAAGTACATTATCACTTTTTGCTGATGGTGCTGTTGGATAAGTTGTAGCTAAAAATACCCTCCTGTAACATGGGTTAATATATTCAAATAGAGCATGTCTGAGAAAAAAAATGGGAACTTAAGCTTTCTGATTTCAAAAATGAATTTACCAGGAACTTATGACTTTTCTAATAACTGATGAAAAACCATTTGACTCAGGATAATCACAGCTGCTGAATATGAGTAACCACAGCTGCTGGGTTCATAAAAGCCATTTGAAGCAATGTTGCTAAAATTATTACACTAGCAATTAATCTTCAAATCTTTGGCAACAGAAAAGTCCTCATTACATTTTAAGAAAAAATATAACAGGTTTTTAAAATTTTGCCATGAAATTGCTATTGAAACTATGAAATAAAGTTCTGGAACTTCAATGTATGGTTAGGAGAAAGCANACAATACCACTTCACACTTAGTTCACATTTTTTATAATAAAAATTCCTAATCTCTTCTTTCTGTTTTTTATATCATTGCTGTCACTCATTTCATAGCTTTTATACAAAAACATATATAAATTTTAGAGAACTAACGCTAATCAGAAATTAGATTAATAACAATTGCCTCCCCAAACCTGCTACCATTTTGAGCAACAGCATTAGATTACTGCAACTGTTTTCTAACATCTCTCTTTGCTTTAAGTCTTACTCCCCAGTAGTTGATTCTCTAAAAAACATACTCTGCCAGAGTAATCTAGTTATTTTCACGGCTCACAAGGCTTATGACCTAGTCCAGCTCCACCTCAGCTATCTCCCATCCTCATTTCCCACCACTTCCCTTCTCCCTCACTGTGCTTCAGCTACATTGACCTCATTGCTGTTTTTCCAACAGAAAAAGCAGGAGTGGCTAAAGAACATATGGAGAGATGCATATTCTCTTCATAGTAATATAAAATGTGATCAAGATCACAATGAAGTACCATTTTAACCTACCAGACTGGCAGCAATAAAGGCATCCAAAAATACCAAGTACTAGTAGGATTAAAACAATGCATATATTACATACTGTTGGCACAAGAGTGAATTAGTACAACCACTAAAAGCAATTTGACATAACAATTCTATTCCTAAGCATGTACACTAGAGAAACTCTTGAGCTTATGCACTAGGGAGACATAGCCACAAAGTTTCCTAGTAGCACTGTCTCAATAGCCATAAAAACTGGAGTAACCCAAATGTCCGTCAGTAGGGGAATGGATAAACAAATTGTGTTATAGTTACATGATGACATATTGTACAATGACAATAAAGAATGAAACAACAGCCAAACCAACCACAATAATGAATCTTAGTCAGAGCTGAAGGAAAAAAAGCAAGTCCTAGAGCATCCTTTGCAATACTGCTTTATAATCTTCAAAAAATAAGCAAAACATATAATATGTTTTTAGACACAAATGGCACGTGTGTGAGATTGAAAGAATGCATACAGGGGGAGGAACCAAGATGGCCGTTTAGGAACAGCTCAGGATTGCAGCTCCCAGTGAAAGCACAGAGGGTGAGTGGACGCTGCATTTTTATTGCCCACAGACTAGGAAATTCCCAGGCGGAGGAGCTCCACGGGTCACCAGCATGGCTGTGCCGGCCGGCGCCGCTGCTTTGCCCCATGTGGCTGCTTTGTCGGTGCCCCGGAGCACAGGTTCTCCATACAAAATACACCGGTCCAGGTGCACTTTTGGCTGGTGACTGGAGCCACGGGAACTCACCCATTCATCTGTTTAAAAAGGGGACTGAGCAGGGAGCCAGGACAGTAGATTCCAGGGCAGGGCAAAGAAAAAAAAAGCGCCACAAACCTCAGTGCCGCTGTTTAAGCCAGCGCAGTGAGTGGCCACAGGGGAAAACAAACAGACCCCGGCGCCTCTTCAACAGGCGACTGGAACACCAACTTAAAAAAGGCTCTGAGGCAGGGAGCCAGGCGATCAGGCTCGGCTGGTCCCACCCCCACAAAAGAACAGCAACCAGAAACTCTGGATTGAGAGTTTCACAGCAAGCGCAGCTGAACCCGGGACAGTCCAGCTCCGTGGGGGAGGGGAGTCCGCCATTACCG
Organism: Cebus imitator; assembly: GCF_001604975.1. NCBI lineage: Eukaryota > Metazoa > Chordata > Mammalia > Primates > Cebidae > Cebus > Cebus imitator. Next base: position 1,309,411 of record NW_016107486.1, on the reverse strand, counting down.
AGGCAGCCCACCACTACGGAGGTAGTCAGCCAATGCTGAGGCAGCCAGCCGTTGCCAAGGCAGCCTGCCATTGCTGAGGCAGCCCGCTGTTGCCAAGGCAACCCACCACTGCAGACAGGCTCCGCCATGAGAGAGGCGGGCCACTATTGCCAATGCAGTTCTAACTACACCCATATAAACAGGACTGCAGGGAAGTTCACTCGGCAGCTGGGCGGAGCCCACAGCAGCGCAGCAAAGCCTCTACAGGCAGGCAGTGACTAGGCTGCCTCCTTGCTGGATGGGGCAGCTCTGAAGGAAAAAAAAAAAAGAGAAGGCAGCAGCATAACCAAAACTCATAAAGCCCTAAATCCCTGGGACAGAGCACCTGGGAACAAAAAGTAGCTTATGACTTCTGCTGCAGCAGACCTAAACATACCTGCCCAGCAGCTCTGAATGAAGAACAGAGCTCACAGCTCAGCATTTGAGCTCCTATAAAGAAGAGACCATCTCCTCAAGCAGCTCCCTGACCCCTATATAGCCAAAAAGCTACCTCATAAAGGAGAGATCACATTGACACTTGGCAGGTATCCTTCTGGGACAAAGATAGCAGAAGAAAAAAAACTGGTAACAACCCTTACTGTTCAGCAGCTGCTGCAGGTGAACCCCAGGCAAGCAGGGCCTGGAGTAGACCTCAGCAGACCTACAGCAGAGGGGCCAGTGTGTCAGAAGGAAAACTAAGAAACAGAAATAACCTCATCATCGACAAACAGAACGTCAATCTGAAAGATTTGAGACCCAATCTGAAAGCCAGCAACTACAAAGTCGACAGGTGGATAAATCCTTAAAGATGGGAAGAAACCAGCGCAATAAGGATGAAAACACCCGAAACCAGAACACCTCTCCTCCTACAAGGGATCACAACTCCTCACCAGCAAGGGAACAAGGTTGGAGGAAGAACGAGTGTGAGGAAATGACAGAATCAGACTTCAGAAGGTGGGTAGTAAGAAACTTCTGTGAACTTAAAGAACATGTTCTAACCCAATGCAAAGAAACTACAAACCTTGAAAAAAGATTTGACGAAATGCTAACGAGAATGGACAAAATAGAAAGGAATATAAGTGAATTGATGGAGCTGAAAAACGCAACACGAGAACTT
>NW_016107486.1:1241901-1303659 GCF_001604975.1 Cebus imitator | reverse complement strand
AACACAGCATGTTCTCACTCATAGGCGGGTGTTGAACAATGAGAACACATGGACACAGGGAGGGGAGCACTACACACTGGGGTCAGTTGGGGGGAAATAGGGGAGGGACGCTGGAGGGTAGGGAGCTGGGGAGAGATAGCAAGGGGAGAGATGCCAGATGTAGGTGATGGGGAGGAAGGCAGCAAATCACACTGCCACGTGTGTACCTATGCAACAATCTTGCATGTTCTTCACATGTACCCCAAAACCTAAAATGCAATAAAATATATTAATGGGGTAAAAAAAAAAAAGAAAGAATGCATACACATAATAGAACTATTAAAAAATATGTAAAATCACAAAAAGTTTTAAACGACACAGAACAGTGGGTCCTTCAGCAGAAAGGTAGAGGGACTGGATAGAAAAGAATCACATAAGTCGATGCAAGTTACTGGTAATATCTCAGTTCTTGGGTTAAGTTATTGGTTCATGGGTTTCATTATATCCTCATGCTTTTAATGTTTTAATTACATATTAATATAACATATATTCTTTTATATGTATTAATTGTTGTATTTTGAGATGATAGTAAAAATTTGAAATCAGAACATATATATATAAATGTATTAATAAGTCTTATTTTTAAGATGCAGGTTAAGGAGAATAAGTGGAACTAAGTGTTGGGGGAGGTTGCTGTATGATATAAACCCTCAAAAAAAAAAGCTTGTTTGGAGGGGCTGGGCATGGTGGCTCATGCCTGCAATTCCAGCACTTTGGAAAGCCGAGGTGGGCGGATCACCTGAGGTCAAGAGTTCGAGACCAGCCTGGTCAACATCGTGAAACCCAGTCTCTACTAAAAACAGAAAAAAATTAGCCAGGCATGGTAGCAGGCACCTGTAATCCCAGCTACTTGGGAGACTGAGGCAGGAGGATCACTTGAACCCAGGATGCAGAGATTGTAGTGAGCTGAGATCATGCCATTGCATTCCAGTCTGAGGGACAAGAGTAGGACTTCGTCTCAAAAAAAAAAAAAAAAAAAGGCTGTTTCGTAAGGTAATATTCAGAGAGACTGAGAGAGAGTAATAGAGTAATCCATTCAGATATCTAGGGTATTAACTTTCCAGGCAAAAGGAATAGAGGTATGAAGGCTCTAAAGCAGAAGCTAAAGGGAATGTAGCCAGTGAGGATGCAACAAAGTGAGCAAGAGGAAGATCAGAGGACAAAGACAATGAGGAAGCAGAAGTCCTTAGCATGGAGGATCTCATGGGCCTCTGTAATGAATGCATTTATTCTGAGTTAGATGGGAAAATTTATTCTCACCGGAGGAAAAATGACTATTACCATTTATAGAATATGAAATGCCTATCCTATTATTAGATCTTTTTCGTGAATAGAGTTGCACTGGTCTAAGACTAGAAGGAAGTCAACCCAGAGACTCAGTCTTATTTGCCTATATCTAAAATCTCTATAGTAAGGTTTTGTGTTTATGTAAATGTTGATTCAAAAGACTTTTAAAACGTTCTTCTGAGTCACATAGGGTACTGACAAGATGCACACAAGTCAAAAGGGTCTGCACCAAAGCACTTTTTGGGGAGATTTGTCTGTCTTAAATGGAAGCGCTAAACTGGCAGTTACCAAATTTCAGAAAGTTCTAAGTTTAAAACACTCATTTGAGGAAAAAAAAGTTTTATCCTACTTACTTATTTATTGACAAGGTCTTTCTCTGTTGCCCAGGCAGAAATGCAGTGGCATCATCACGAATCACTTCAGCCTCAACCTACAGGCTCAAGTGATCCTCCCACCTCAGCCTCCCAAGCATCTGAGAATATAGACATATGCCACCACAAACAGCTAGTTTTTTATTTTTTGTAGAGAAATGGTCTCACTATGTTGCCCAGGTTGAAAAAAAAGATGTTTCAAAGAACTAAATTCCTGGAAATAGTCTCACAATGAGGAGAACTGAAATAATTCAAGAAATCACGAATCACTTCAGCCTCAAACTACAGGCTCAAGTGATCCTCCCACCTCTGCCTCCCAAGCATCTGAGACTATAGGCATATGCCACCACAAACAGCTAATTTTTTATTTTTTGTAGAGAAATGGTCTCACTATGTTGCCCAGGTTGGAAAAAAAGACGTTTCAAAGAACTAAATTACTGGAAATAGTCTCACAATGAGGAGAACTGAAATAATTCAAGAAATCACGAATCACTTCAGCCTCAACCTACAGGCTCAAGTGATCCTCCCACCTCAGCCTCCCAAGCATCTGAGGCTATAGGCATATGCCACCACAAACAGCTAATTTTTTATTTTTTGTAGAGAAATGGTCTCACTATGTTGCCCAGGTTGAAAAAAAAGACGTTTCAAAGAACTAAATTCCTGGAAATAGTCTCACAATGACGAGAACTGAAATAATTCAAGAAACCTGGATTATACTGAGGAGCTTATTATTTACAAGTGTACAACGTTAGGAACTCAGTATCTAAGTTTGGAATCAATTATTTCTAAAGTTTGTTCCAGGAGTACCTTACTAAGTTTTTAAAATTATGAACCTGTAGTCGAATGAGAAATATGACTCTATTTGGGCCAGATCTTAGAGAAGAATCAGATAATTCAGATTTGATGATATTTAGGATACTAAAATTAGCAATTCTTTACAGTTTCTTCTAATTCTAAGTACACATACTCTCAAAATTAAGAGTGCCTAAGAATTACCCTAAACATTTGTAAAAAATGTAGATTCCAGAGTCCCTCTTCCAGATAGTCTAATTATACAGACCTGGGATAGAACTTAGGGATCTACCTTGTAAACTAACTTCCCAGATAATACTGATATAAGTGGACAACCACACCACACTGAGAGAAATCACCCAGGTTTTAATTTAGCTGAAGAGACAATTATAACAGTTTAAAGATTACTTTAAATCTCAATCTGCAACTGTGGATTTAATAACTGTTAAATTTTAAAATGGGGGGGGGGAGAAAAGGAAAAAGCTGTTAAGTCATCTGAGTCTTGCTTTTACAATCTTAGGAAAAGAAATCTAGGAAAGAGAAATAGAAAGCAGAGAATTATTTGAACAGTTTAGTGCTTGTGGGTCTCCTGTCAAGATTTTGAATGAATTGATTCCATAAAGAAGTACAGCATACTTCTTTATGGATGTTACTGTTACATTTAACAGCATAGTTATGAGACATAGCAGCTTTCCAAATAATCAACTAGATAGCCTTGCAACTTCTTTGACTGGATCACTATGGCTTTTAAAAAAGGTCTCACCAATTTTGTGCAAGCTTTGTGTTTCTCATTGATTTCATATACTTAATGCCCAAATTCTGCTTGGACTTTTAAATCTCTAACCTTTGTAACTATTACGAGCTTTCTTCATCATTCACATGGTCATATTCACTTGCTTTACAACTATAATTAGTTTTTTATGCCATTACTTTGTTTGTTCTTGGCAGAGTGAATCAACTGTTCTAGCGACTATCTCACCTCCACCAGCATCAATGGCCAGTGTGGCCATGACATTTTGAAATTGCTGGCCAGATAGTAGTTACGAGAGTTATACTAAAATATAGCCTCAGAATCCAAGAGTTTAAGATACTATCAGGAGTTTCAGATATCCAGGTACTAAGGTATTAAGATGAGCAATGGAAACAAATTCTACTTAGACTTTCAATCAATAGTTACCATAAAATGTGACAGGACTTTGTATAATACTGAAGAAGTGAACAACTTCATTAAATACCAAATCACCTAATTATTTTCACCCAAAATTTTACTTGCACATGAATACTTTAGCAATAAAGAAAGTTTACTGCTGTGAACAATTACAGAGGATAGAGGCTAAAGATAAGGCTTCATAGGCCGATGATATAATTGTAAAATATTGATTTTAATGTCAAGATTTTCTTAATGTCAAAATGTCAAATTTTCTTAATTTTGCAAATATTGTATTAATATATTTATCTATCGTTCAGACTTCCCTATCTGTAGAATGCAAAAAATATATATATATTTGTAATTAAGATTTGACTTTAGACAAGGGCAAAAGAAGATGGCCAAGTAGAGCCCTCCAGCAATCATCCCCCATGCAGGAACACCAAATTAAACAACTATCAACACAAGAAAGCATTATTATAAAACCAAAAAAATCAGGTGTGCAATCATAGTATCTAACTTTACTATCAAAGGGAGAGTCATTTAAAAGGGTAGGAAGGATAACCTAGGCAAATCTTGCATTACCTACAACATCTCTCCCCCAAACCCAGGAGGCATAGCACTGAGAGAGAATCTGTATCTGGAAGAGGGAGAGTGAAGTGATTATGGGATACTGCATTGTAACTCAGTGCTGCCCTACCACAGTGGAACACAACATTGGGCAGAATTCTGCCAGCTCACAGAGGGGGCATATAGACCATCCCTGGCCCAGATGGGAAAGCCTCCATCTCCAGGAGGAGAAAGCCACGTTTCAGCCGACTTCAACATCTGTGGAATAAAGTAGCCTGAGCCTCTAATAAATTTGAGTGGCAGTTAGGCCATAGTAACTATAGTACTTGGGAAAGCCCCAGTGTTGCAATGGCCTAAGAGACTGGGCTTGGAGTGCAATCCAGCACAATACTGGCTGCAGTGATGACAGAAGTACATGCATCATCTGTCCCCCAACTTCATGTAGTGCAATGCAGAGACTCTTTCCACTTGTGGAAAAGAGAGGAAAGAATAAAGAAGACTTGTCTTGCTACTGAATACAAGCTCAGCCACAGTAAAACACAAAAACCCAAATACAAGTAGAATCCTAAAGGCTTCAATTGCAGGTCTTTAGTCTTGAATGGTGTTTCTTGACACACCCAGGGCCAGAAAGGAATCTGCAACCCTGGTCGTATAAATTGACTCCCAGCAGAACTCACCACTAGATAAGGGGCCTCCAGCCTTGAATAAACATCATCAGCAGCCAAATAGTGGTGGCCATGGGGCTTGGGTGACCCCTGGTGGATGCTGCATTCAGCAGGGAGTCCTCAGGCTTTCCTGGTGTTCTAATGCAGTCAACTGTGCTGACCACAGGAGTGCAGGTATCACTCCTCTTCCAACTCAAGGCAGCCAAGCATAAAGACCCCTTCCACTTGAAGGAAAGAGCTGGAAGAGCCAGAGACTCTGCCTGGGAACCCAGGAAGTTCTCCCTTATCTTGCCCAAGTCCGCCAAGGCTATGAATCTAGGAGTCACAGCATACCTGGGCTTAGGGCACCTGGTAGTAGTAGCTATAGGCTTTGGTAACAACATTCAGCTACATTTGAAATCTTAGAAAATCCACTCAAGAAGAGGTACAAACAATGCCATAAGACAAAGACTGAAATAAATATCTAACACTGTATTGCCCAGACAATGGTGAATGTCCATAAGCATCATGAACAACTAGGAAAACATGACCTCACCAAACAGACTAAATAGGGTTCCAGTGACCAATCTTGGAGTGATGAAGACATGTGGCCTCAGACAAGGAATTCAAAACAGCTGTTTTGAAAAAGCTCAATCAACTTCAAGATAACACAGAGAAGGAATTCTATCAGATAAATTTAAGAGAGAGACTCAAATAATTTTAAAAATAAACAGAATTCCTGGCTAAAAAATTCAGTTGACAAATTTTCCCTGAAAAATACATCAGTGTCTAAACAGCAGAACTGATCAAGCAGAAAAAGAATTAGCGAAGCAGAAGAAGAATTAGTGAGCTTGAAAAGAGGCTATGTGAAAATACACAGAGAAATTAAAGAATACACAAAAACATGGAAAGATATCCTATGTTCATGGCTTGAAAGAATATTGTAAAAATAGCCATATTACTCAAAGTGAACTATAAATGTAGTGAAATGTCTACAAAAATATCAATGACATTCTTCACAGAAATAGAAAAACAAAATCCTAACTTTTATATGGAACCACAAAAGATCCAGAATACCTAAAGCAATCATGAGCAAAAAGAACAAAACTAGAGGAATAATACTTCCTGACTCTAAATTATGCTAGAAAGCTATAGTAACCAAAATAGCATGGTAGGGACATAAAAACGGACACATAGAGCAATGAAAGAGAACAAAGAACCCAGCTATAAATCCACATATTTGCAACCAACTCACCATCAACAAGTGCCAAGAACATACACTGAGAAAACAACAGTCTCATCTACAAATGGTGCTGGGAAAACTGGATATCCTTACGCAGAAGAATTAAACTAGACAGCTGTTCTCACTATATACAAAAATCAAATCAAAATGGATTAAGGACTTAAATACCTTAAACTGTGAAACTACTAGAAGAAAACGTAGGAGAAATGATTCAGGACACTAATCTGGACAAAGATTTCTTGAATAAGACTTTAAAAGCGCAAGAAACCAAAGCAAAAATGGACAAATGGGATCATGTCAAGCTAAAAAGCTTCTGCACAGCAAAGAAAACAATCAACAAAGAGACAATCTGAAGAACAGAAGAAAATATAGGCACACTATTCACCTGACAAAAGATTAATAATGAGAAAATATAAGCAATAAAAACAATTCAATAGCAAAATAACAAATTACTGGATTAAAAAAATGAGCCAAAGATCTCAATAGACGTTTCTTAAAAGAAGACATACAAATGAACAACAGGTATATAAAACAATCCTCAACAACACTAACTCATCAGAGAAATACAAATCAAAACCATAGTGAGATATCATCTCAGCCCAGTTAAAATGGCTTTTATCAAAAAGATAAAAAATAATGGATGGTGGGGAGGATGTGGAGAAAGAAGAATACTCATACACAGTTTATGGGAAGGTAAATTAGTATGCTACTATGGAAAACAGGATGGATGTTCCTCGAAAAACTAAAAATAGAAATGGTCCAGCAATCTCACTGCTGGGTACATATTCAAAAGAAAAAAAAAATCAGTATATTGGAAAGGTATCTGCACTCCTGTGCTTATTCCAGTACTATTCACAATAGTCAAGATAGATAGAGAATTGACCTAAGTGCCCATCAACAGATGAATAAAGAAAAAATATGATACACATAAGCAATGGATTATTATTTCACCATAACAAAGAATAAAATCTTGTCACTTGAGACAACATGGATAGTAATGGAAGACATTATATTAGGTGAAATAAGCCAAGTACAAAAAGACGAATACTGCACATTCTCACTCATACGTGGGTGCTAAAAAGGTTCATCTCATGGAGGTAGAAAGTAGAATAATAGTTACCAGAGGTTGGGAAGGGTGTGCATAGGGGTTGGGAAAGAGGGTAGGATAAAAAGGGGTTGGTTAGTGGGTACAAAAATACAGTTTGATAGTAGGAATAAGACCCAGTGTTTGATGGCACAACAGGGAAACTATAGTTAATAATTACTTATTGTATATTTCAAAATTACTAGAGAGGTGGATTTGGAATGTTCTCAATGCAAAAAAGTGACAAATATTTGAGGTGATGGATATTGCAATTCCCCTGATTTGATCATTACACAGTGTCTGCCTTTATCAAATATCATATGCACTCCATAAATATGTACAACTACTACGTAACCATAAAAATACAAAAACAAGAAAAGAATATTTTGCCAATAGTTTTGCCCAGTAAAGTATCTTTTTTCTTGCCCCATATAAGGAGGTTATGTGGTAAGTTAAACCACTATGGAGAAAAGCCACTGAATCTCATAACACAAGTTATCTACCCTTACTCTATGAGTGTGTCATACAGGCATGAACTAGTATTCAGTAACACGTTTAAGTTCTAGTTTAGTAACTTTCTAAACGTATGATCTTGGAAAAAATAAAAACCTCCCTGGGCCTCAATATCCTCAAGTATAGAATGAGTTTGACAGCAACCTCTCTTATTCTGAGAGTTAAGTAAGGTAATTCATATAAAATGCTTATCACAAAACCTATTACAGGGAACACAAGAAGTATAAAAAATCATTATCATCATCATAAATACAGGTTAAAAGGATAACACTCTATATACAATAAAAAGTAATGAACTGTATGTGGGAGAAGATAAAATCAGAATTTTAAAAGAGATTTAAGTAGAGCTATCTGATTGCATAATTTGGTTTGTAATAAATGATGGCTGGGTCAGTAAAGGTATTTCACATAATTCTAGCAATATCAAAAGTCACTGTTGTGAGACTTAAAGAGATTCCTTGTACAGGTTGCCATTTTAAAAAATAATTTTCAAAAGCATATTTTTCTCCTCTCTGCTAATCTCATGGCCAGAGCTATGGTTTACCCACATCAAACATCCTATTCTTCTCCTTCATTCACAGATCATAAATTTTGTACAGCTTCTAACTTTTCCTTATTTCTACTTTTGAAACTAGTAGAAGCCTCTGATTGAAACATTCCATATAAACCAGAGCAGGCAGCTCTGTTATGTAAAAACTTAAAGGACCAAGAATTGTATACTCATTAAAGATGTTAGAAATATATATTTATCAGTCTAACATCTTTCCTTGCATGTTTCCTACTCCTTGCATTCCCTCATTTCTTCTTTTTTTCAAAGGGAAATGTCAACACTGACCTAAAAAAGCAAATTTTAAAATATTGATAGATGCTCTTAAAATGCACTAATGGATGCTAAATCAAAGAAATATCATGACAAAATAAGGGACACTGAAAAATATCTCTTGAGGTCATTTTCCAAAGATGATATGTTAATCCATGAAAGCCCTGATATATATGGTAATTATGGGCAACATATTTTGCTAAACTGAACTGAAGAAACAATTCAAAATTCTTCAAGGTGAATAATTAAGGAATATTTGGTTTCTCTGGTGTTTGTTTCTTTGAAAAGGTCCATTTTACAGCTGACAGTTTCAGAGAAGATTACTAGAAAATACTCTTCTCTCTTCAGCATGTGGAAAGACTGTTCCACAGCAATCTTTATATTCTGTAAATCTATCCTACTGTAGTAGTCTACTGTAATCTTTGTTCTACAAGCAGCCAATTCTACCATGAAACAAAAATCCTCTCTATCTTAAGAAATTTGCTTACCAGAACATTTTCAATATACTGAAATAGACATTTCTCAAGTACTTAATGTGTTCAATTGCTGGAGTGTATCAAAATCTTCAAATTTAAGACAAGTGCAGAGAGGATCCAAGATGGCCAAATAGGAACAGCTCTGGATTGTAGTTCCCAGCGAAAACGCAGAGGATGAGTCATCACCACATTTCCAAACAAATTTTTACTGCCCACAGACCAGGAGATTCCTGGGCAGAAAAGTGTCGTGAGTCTCCAGTGCGGCTGTTTCAGCTGGCGCAGTGGGTCTCCGCACGAAAACACACAAAAAGCCAGGCACCATTTCAACTGGCGACTGGAAAGTCTGAGAGACGGAGTCACCCATTCAGCTGAAAAAAGGGGCTGAAACAGGGAGCCAGGTGATCTGGCTTGGCTGGTCCCACCCCCACAAAGACCAGCAATCTGAAACGCTCTGGATTGAGAGTTTCACAGCAAGCACAGCTGGACCCAGGACGGTCCAGCACTGTCGGGGGGAAGGGTGTCTGCCATTACCGAGGCAGTCCACCACTACCAAGGCAGTCTGCCATTACTGAGGCAAACCGCCATTACTGAGGCAGACTGCCATTACTGAGGAAGACCACCATTACTGAGGCAGTTCTCATTATATCCCTATAAACAAAACTGAAAGGAAGTTCACACAGCAGGTGGGTAGAGCCCACGGCAGCTCTGCAACACTTCTGCTGGTAGACTGTGACTAGGCTACCTCCTTGCTGGGCATGGCATCTATGAAAAAAGGAAGCAGAATGACAGGAACTTATAAAAAAAGCCCCACCTTCCTGGGACAGAGCACCTGGGAAAAAAAGGCAGTTATGTGTTCCATTGCAGCAGACTTAAACGTACCTGCCCAGCAGCTCTGAACAGAACAACGGAGCTCACAGCTCAGCACTTGAGCTCCTATAAGGGACAGACTGTCTCCTCAAATAGCTCCCTGACCCCTGTATAACCAAAGAGACACCTCATACAGAAGAGCTCAGACTGACATCTGGCAGGTATCCATCTGGGACAAAGATAACAGAAGAAACTGACAGCAATATTTACTGTTCTGCAGCTGCTGCAGGTGATCCTCAGGCAAGCAGGGTCTGGAGTTAACCTCCATCAGTTCTACAGCAGGAGGCCTGTTACAGGAAAACTAAGAAACAGAAAGAAATAACTTCATCAGCAAAAAAAAAGACGTCTACTCAGAGATCCCACCTGAAAGTCACCAACCACAAAGACCACAGGTAGATAAATCCACAAAGATGCAAAGAAACCAGAGTAAAAATGAAAATACCCAAAATCACAATGCCTCTCCTCCTACAAGGGATCACAACTCCTCACCGGCAAGGGAACAATGCTGGATAGAAAATGAGTCTGATGAATTGAAAGAAACAGGCTTCAGAAGGTGGGTAAGAACAAACTTCTCTGACCTAAATATCATGTTCTAACCCAGTGCAAAAAAACTAAGAACCTTGAAAAAAGGTTTGACAAGATGCTAATAAGAATAAACAGCTTAGAAAGAAATATAAACGAATTGATGGAGCTGAAAAACACAACACGAGAACTTTGCGAAGCATACACAAGTTTCAATAGCTGAATCGATCAAGCAGAAGGAAGGATATCAGAGATTGAAGATCAACTCAATGAAATAAAATGAGAAGGCAAGATGAGAGAAAAAAGAGTAAAAAGAAATGAACAAAGCTTCCAAGAAATATGGGATTGTGTGGAAACAACAAATCTATGTTTGATAGGTATACATGAATGTGGCAGAGAGAATGAATCCAAGCTGGAAAACACTCTTCAGGACATTATCCAGGAGAACTTCCCCAACCTGGCAAGGCAGGTCAACATTCAAATACAGGAAATACAGAGAACACCACAAAGATATGCCCCAAGAAGAGCAACCCCAAGGCACATAATCGTCAGATTCACCAGGGTTGAAATGAGGGAAAAAATGCTAAGGGCATGCAGAGAGAAAGATCACGTTACCCATAAAGGGAAGCCAATCAGAATCCCAGCAGATCTCTCAACAGAAACCCTACAAGCCAGAAGAGAATGGGGGCCAATATTCAACATCCTTAAAGAAAAGAAATTTCAACCCAGAATTTCATATCCAGCCAAACTAATCTTCATAAGCAAAGGAGAAATAAAATCCTGTATGAACAAACAATTGCTCAGAGATTTCATCATTACCAGGCCTGCTTTACGAGAGCTCCTGAAAGAGGCATAAACACAGAAAGGAACAACCAGCACCAGCCATTCCAAAAACGTACCAAAATGGTAAAGAGCATCAACACAATGAAGAAATTGCATCAACTAACGGGCAAAACAACCAGCTAGCATCAAAATGGCAGGATGAAATTCACACATAACAATATTAACCTTAAAGGTAAATGAGCTAAATGCACCAATCAAAAGACACAGACTGGCAAATTGGATAAAAATCCATTGGTGTGCTGTATCCAGGAAATCCATCTCACATGCAATGATACACATAGGCTCAAAATAAAGGGATGGAGGAAGATTTACCAAGCAAATGGAGAGGAAAAAAAAAAAAAAAAAGCAGGAGTTACAATCCTAGTCTCTGATAAAATAGACTTTAAACCAATAAAGATCAAAGGAGACAAAGAAGGGCATTACATGATGGTAAAAAGATCAATGCAACAAGAAGAGCTAACGATCCTAAATAAATACGTGCCCAATACAGCAGCACCCAGACACATAATGCAATTTCTTAATGACATACAAAGAGACTTAGACTCCCATACAATAAGACTGAGAGACTTTAACACTCCACTGTCAATATTAGACAGATCAATGAGACAGAAAATTAACAAGGATATCCAGAACTTGAACTCAGACCTAGACCAAGAAAACCTAATAGACATTTACACAACTCTCCACCTCAAATCCACAGAACATATATTCTTCTCAGTGCCACATCAAACCTACTCTGAATTTGACCACATAATGGGAAGTAAATCACTCCTAAGCAAATGCAAAAGAACAGAAATCATAACAAACAGTCTCTAGACCACAGTGCAATCAAATTAGAACTCAGAATTAAGAAACTAACTCAGAACTGCACAACTTCATGGGAACTGAAAAACTGGCTCTTGAATGTAAACAATGAAATGAAGGCAGAAATAAAGATGTTATTCGAAACCAATGAGAATGGAGACACAATGTAGCAGAATCTCTGGGACACATGTAAAGCAGTGTCTAGAGGAAAATTTATAGCAATAAATGCCCACATGATAAGCAAGGAAAAGATCTAAAATTGACACCCTAGTCATCAAAATTGAAAGAGCTAGAGGAACAAAATCAAAAAAACTCAAAAGCTAGCAGAAGACAACAAATAACTAAAATCAGAGCAGCACTGAAGGAGACAGAGACACAAAAAAAACCTTCAAAAAATCAATAAATCCAGGAGCTGTTTTTTTTTTTAAAGATCAACAAAATAGACCACTAGCCAGCTTAATAAAAAAGAAAAGAGAGAATACTCAAATAGATACAATAAAAAATGATAAAGGGGATATCACCTCGGATTCCACAGAAATACAAACCACCATCAGAGATTATTACAAGGAACTCTATGCACACAAACCAGGAAACCTGGAAGAAATTGATAAATTCCTGGACAATTACATCCTCCCAAGCCTGAACAAGGAAGAAGTCGAAACCCTGATTAGACCAATAACAAAGGCTGAAGTTGAGGCAGCAATTAATAGCTTATCAACCAAAAAAAGCCTAGGTCCAGACGGGTTCACAGCCGAATTCTAACAGACATACAAAGAGAAGCTGGTACCACTCCTTCTGAAACTATTCCAAGCAATACCAAAATAGAGAATCCTCCCCAAATCTTTTTATGAGACCAACATCATCCTGATACCAAAACCCGGCAAAGACTCAGCAAGAAAAGAAAACTTCAGGTCAATATCCATGATGAACATAGATGCAAAAGTCTTCAATAAAATACAGGAAACCAATTGCAACAGCACATCAAAAAGCTTACCCATCACAATCAAGTAGGCTTCATACCAGGGATGCAAGCCTGGTTCAACATGCGCAAGTCTATAAACGTAATTCACCACATAAACAGAACCAAAGACAAAAACCATATGATTATCTCAATAGATGTAAAGAAGACCTTTGACAAAATTCAACAGCCCTTTATGCTAAACTCTCAATAAAGTAGGTATTGAAGGATTGTATCTCAAAATAATAAAAGCTATTTACGACAAACCAACAGCCAATATCATACTAAATCGGCAAAAACTGGAAGCATTCCGTTCGAAATCAGGCACAAGACAAGGATGCCCTCTCTCACCACTCCTATTCAATATAGTATTGGAAGTTCTAACCAGAGCAATCAGGCAAGAAAAAGAAATAAAGGATATTCAATTAGGAAAGGAGGAAGTCAAATTGTGTCTACTTGCAGACTACATCACTGTACATTTTGAAGACTCTATCGTCTCAGCGCAAAATCTCCTGAAACTGAAAATCAACTTCAGCGAAGTCTCAGGATACAAAATCAATGTGCAAAAATCACAAGCATTCCTATACACCAATAACAGAATTAAAGAGATCCAAATTAAGAACGAACTGCCATTCACAACTGCTATGAAGATAATAAAATACCTAGGAACACAACAAACAAAGAATGTAAAGGATCTCTTCAAGAAGAACTACAAACCACTGCTCAAGGAAATAAGAGAGGACACAAACAGATGGAGAAACATTCCATGCTAATGGCTAGGAAGAATCAGTATCATGAAAATGGCCATAGTGCCCAAAGTAATTTACAGATTCAACGCCATCCCCATCAAGCTACCAATGACCTTCTTCACAGAACTGGAAAAAACCACCTTAAACTTTATATGGAACCAAAAGAGAGCCCACATAGCCAAAACAATCCTAAGCAAAAAAGACAAACCTGGAGGCATCACATTACCTGATTTCAAACTATACTACAAGGCTACAGTAATCAAAACAGCATGGTACTGGTATCAAAACAGAGATATAGACCAGTGAAACAGAACAGGGGCCTTGGGGCAAACACCACACATCTACAACCATATGATCTTTGACAAACCTGACAAAAACAAGCAATGGGGAAAGGATTCCCTGTTTAATAAATGTTGGGGAAACTGACTAGCCATGTTCCACAAAGCAGAAACTGGAGCCCTTCCTGACACCTTACACTGAAATTAACTCCAGATAGATTAAAGACTTAAACTTAAGACCTAACACCATAAAAACCTTAATAGAAAATGTAGGCAATAACATTCAGGGCATAGGCATAAGCAAGGACTTCATGACAAAAACACCAAAAGCATTGGCAGCAAAAACCAAAATAGACAAATGGGATCTAATTAAACTCCAGAGCTTCTGCACAGCAAAAGAAACAACCTTTAGAGTGAATTGGCAACCAACAGAATGTGAAAAAATTTTTGTAATCTACCAATCTGACAAAGGAATTATATCCAAAATCTACAAAGAACTAAAACAGATTTACAAGAAAAAACAAACCAACCAACCCATCCAAAAGTGGGCAAAGGATATGAACAGACACTTTTCAAAAGAAGACATAGTATGAATCCAACAAACATATTGAAAAAATGCTCATCATCGCTGGTCATTACAGAAATGCAAATCAAAACTACATTGAGATACCATCTCATGCCAGTTAGAATGGCCATCATTAAAAAATCTGGAGACAACAGATGCTGGAGAGGATGTGGAGAAATAGGAACACTTTTACACTGTTGGTGGGAGTGTAAGTTAGTTCAACCATTGTGGAAGACAGTGTGGTGATTCCTCAAGGACCTAGAAATAGAAATTCCATTTGACCCAGCAATCCCATTACTGGGTATATATCCAAAGGATTATAAGCTGTTCTATTACAAGGACACATGCACACGTATGTTCATTACAGCACTGTTCAGAATAGCAAAGACTTGGAACCAACCCAAATGCCCATCAATGATAGACTGGACAGGGAAAATGTGGCACATATACACCATGGAATACTATGCAGCCATAAAAAATGATGAGTTCGTGTCCTTTGTAGGGACATGGATGAACCTGGAAACCATCATTCTCAGCAACCTGACACAGGAACAGAGAATCAAGCACTGCATATTCTCACTCATAGGTGGGTGTTGAACAATGAGAACACATGGACACAGGGAGCAGAGCATCACACACTGAGGTCTGTCATGGGGGACTAGGGGAGGGACAGTGGGGGGTAGGGAGTTGGGGAGGGATAACATGGAGAGAAATGCCAGATATAGGTGATGGGGAGGAAGGCAGCAAACCACATTGCCATGTATGTACCTATGCAACAATCCTGCATGTTCTTCACATGTACCCCAAAACCTAAAATGCAATAAAATATATATATATATATATATATATATATATATAATAAAATGAAAAATAAACAAATTAAAGACAAGGATTTATAGGCAATTTATATTGATATTACATATTAGATATTGATACTGAGCTTTGAATTTATTTTAAAAAGTAATAAAAGCCAACTAAAACTGGTTTTGGTAACTAAAAATGTTTTTTGTAATAAAAAACACTTTATTACATGTAAATGTTAGAATGAAAACCAAAGTTTACATTTGATATTTACAATTTAAAATGGATTTATCCAATTTACAACTGATTTACAATTTCCAACTAATTTACAATTGATACTCCTTGTAGCTAAATTCTCTTCTATCCTATCTGTGCCAGAAATACCTAAATTTACACCACTGTCTTTGTTTTTTTTTTTTTTTACTCTTTTTTTTTTTAACTAGTAGAATCCTCAATGTGTTACTAGGCATGTAGCTACCTAGTGAAGAGACTAGAATAGATTACTTTCTTTGCCTCAGGAATTAACAGAGATGGAAAAATTTTAAGTTAAGATTTTATTATATCTCAATTTCATTCAAACTATTAAATTAGTAAGGATATTTTCAAAGGTAAAGTAGGTTCACATTTTTCTGACTTTTGTTCAAAAAGAACAAATTTTACACCATTTCTTTCCAGGCAACATGTTGCAAGTGTTCTTAGCCTAAGAGAAGGTGCAATCATTGAATGATTATTAACAAATGCAACCATTAAAAGGAAAAATAAGAATTTAAGAGAAATATATAAAATAGCTAAATAAAACCACATTACTGATAAAAGAAACCTCCTAGAGTTGAACTTATTATAGATGTTTTCAGCATCTAATTTCTACTAAAAGAGAAAAAGAAATTTCTACTTAGATAAAAGTTAATTTACCATGGTCCTTAAATTATTATGATGATGATAAAAATATCTATTAACTTTCTATTTATTGGATTTTCTGACAGATAAGATACATTAGAATTAAAATATATCCTTAGAAACAACTTGTTGGTAAAAACCACCAAATCCATATCCCATTAAAAAATGGTCATGTGCACCCTTACCCACAACCATGCATGCACTCCCTCCCGTGAATAATACAGGCTTTGCTGTTGGGAAGGCCAATATGGTAGAAATGAGTTTCAATAACAACTAAGTTTTTCAGAATCCTCCTTTTTATAAACATATAAACCTTATAATAATTGCACCTTTTTTTACACACACAATTTTATAATAATTCAACTTTAAATTCAAATATGTGAAAATACTTTTATAATTGCTATGTATTAAAATTATAAAGCAGAAAGTTATTTGGTTGTAAACATTCCAATGTGTGTTAAAAGTCATTATATTTACAGTCTTCCTGGAAACATAGCTCTTCTGTTTGAAGAACTTCCTGTGACAATCTTACAGAGTAAGTCTGCTGGCAATAAATTCAGTCTTATTTAAGACTTTTTTTTTTTACTTGGAGTCTCATTTTGTCACCCAGGCTGGAGTGCAGTGGTACAATCTTGGTTCACTGCAACCTTGGCCTCTTGGGTTCAAGCAATTATCCTGCCTCAGCCCCCAAGTAGCTGGGGTTACAGGCATGTGCCACCACACCTGGCTAATTTTTTATATTTTTGATAGAGACAGGGTTTCACTATGTTGGCCAGGCCGGTCTTGAACTCCTTACCTCAAGTGATCAGCCCACCTTGACCTCCCAAAGTGCTGGAATTACAGGCATAAGCCACTGCCCCCAGCCAAGAGAGACTTTATTTACTACTTCATTTTGAAAGATATTTCACTGAGTTAGAATTTGTGGTTTCCAGTTTTTTCATTCAGCACTTTAAAGTTACTACAATCCCATTTTCTCCTGACTTGAATGGCTTCTGAGGAAAAAGCTACTCTAATATTTGTTTCTTTGTAGGTGGTGTGTGTTTCACCCACAACATATCCTCTATCCTGCTGCTGGCTTTGGTATTTTCAGTATGTTTTTTTCACTTTTAATATTTTATGCCTATGTGTGTTTGTTTTTTAGGAGAGGGTGTGGTGGTGAAAATTTATCCAGCATGGTGTTCTTCAAGCTTCGTGGATTTGTGAATACTAATTATACAATTGTTAGATTGTTTGATTTAGTCTTACAATTCCTGGATACTTTAATTGTTCTATTTTGCTTTCCACTTTTTTCTTCAACGCTATTGAAGAAAAACTGAGTAACAGAGAAGTTTGGGTAACTTCTACTACTCTATCTTCCGTTTCACTGATTCTTTCCTTGGCTATAAACTTGTTGAAGATGGTCTTCATCTCTGTTATTGTGCTTTTTATTTCTAGCACTTTCATTTTATTCATTCTTATAGTTTCCATATCTTTGCTAAAATTAAACATCTTATCTTGCATATCATGCTTTTTCATCAGAACTTTTAACATACAAATTGTAATTATTTTAAATTTCCTGTCAGGTAGTTCCAACATCTCTGTGATATCTTATTCTGATTCTCTGGATTGTTCCTGGAGTGGTACCTTTTCTTGAATTTTCATATATTTTGTAATGTTTTTTGAAAGCTGAATATTTTGTCTAGAGCAGTAGAGACTAAGGAAGTTTTAAAACTTACAAATGCATAAAAATTTCTTTCTGATAGGCCTTTAGGGGTTTGTGGTAGGTGAGGAGTTGAGCTGGATTTGAGGGTACTTTTTTGCCGTACAGGTTTCAAATTCCTCTGAAGATACCTTTTATTTAAAGTGGAGGTCTGTATTTCCTTTCATTTAGGGTAGGGGCAGAATCTTATAGACCCCTCCCCACAAAATGGCTGTGTTTCTGTCCCTCAGGTTTCTGCCACAAAAAAACAAAAAACTACTGAGTACTCTCATCAGGTAAGAGCCCATGGAAAAAAAGCCCATAAGTGGATAAGAACATCCTATATCAGTTGCCCTCATATGCTAGCAGCCTATAGCTAAATTCTTAACAGTGCCTGAGTGCATATGCTCCAGGTAAGCAAACGTTTGTGTTATGTCACTTCTCTTTAGGCATCTCCTTAGATTTCATAGTCTTTGCCCTGCAATTTCATCTGAGAGGTTCAAAAACAAAGTTATAAATTTGTAGTTTTTCTGGCTTCTATTGTTAAGAGTAGGAACAATGCTCTTTCAAGCTCTCTGCATCACTGAGGTTTACTTATTATTGACTACAACTTCCTTCCTTCATTCACTCCAAATATGATCACCATCAGTTAAAGATGACTAAAATATTCCAATGTATGAAATCCAATGAAAGAAGTGTAATTTTTGTCTCCATATCTGACTCTGCTGGTGCCACATGCTGCTTAATTAGTGAGATAAAAGTATTGTCACTGGCCAGTTTTGGTAAAAGAGGAGAAGGGACATGAAGGAGATGAAGAGAATAGCACTGTCATAAAGGGACGTACTATTTACTAAGTGCCATTTTGTGAGGATTCACTCAGGGTGGTGGCAAAAATATTAAAGGAAAAATATTCGAGAAAGTTATAGAATATAGTCACAAACCTTGTAAGGCCAAGAAGTTTGCATAGTTTCAGTAGAAGTTTGGGCTGAAGGCAGCCTAAATCCCCTTTACATTTAGTTAATAAGAAGCAAATAGCTAAGGTATGTAAAGGAGTTTATCTGAATCAGTGTTTGCTCATGAAGTCTTAAAACTACTCTTTGAGCCAGATAGCCCTCTCAGGAGGAAGTCAACTAAGGAGATTACCCTCTAACAGTATTTGCTTAGGTATCAGAACCTGTCCTTTAATCTTTTTACTCTCGTAGTGTTGACTCAAGTCTTTGTCAATTAAACTTTACTAAATAAATGTTAGTCTCAGTGTTATAGCTCTTTCAGAATTTGTCTAGCAGGCTTTCCGGGTTTTACCAGAAAGCCCCTTTAAAAATAAAAAATTAAAAACAAAATTAAAAAAATAAATGTTAGTCTCACTATGAAGAAAGCCAGCAGTCACAACTATTTACAGCACTCTCCAAAGTCTGTAAGTGGCCACCCAGCCAAACTAGTAAAGCATAATATCTGTGTATCAGTGTACTTTATTCATCCGTCACTAAGTCAAGGTCTGCAAGACAGACCCCCGCAAGTAGTGACCTCAACAATGGTGCCCAATGTGGGGTGACCCTGACACTATTTTAACTATTTTATTTATCTGGGGAGACAAAAGTCAATATACATAATACATAGAAGATATTGTCCCATCTGGGTAAAGATATACATTCATGATAATAGGTTAGAGTTTTAGGTATTTAAAAATTTATTGTTGCCAGCAAGGTGGCTCACGCCTGTAATCCCAACACATTGGGAGGCCGAGGTGGGCAGATCACAAGGTCAAAAAATTGAGACCATCCTGGTCAACATGGTGAAACCCTGTCTCTACTAAAATACAAAAAATTAGCTAGGCATGGTGGTGCATTCTTGTAGTCCCAGCTACTCGGGAGGCTGAGGCAGGGGAATCACTTGAACCGAGGAGGCAGAGGTTGCAGTGAGCCGAGATCGTGCCCCTGCACTCCAGCCTGGTGACAGAGCAAGACTCCGTCTCAAAAAAAAAAATTATTGTTTAGTTTTCATTTTCTCACACAAAAGTCTGTTTTAACCAAACAAAAAGCTACAGAAACTAGAACCATTTTTTTTAATTTAAAAGAAGCAAAATTTCAAACTTTACTAAGTTATAAGAGAAGTATAATTTCTGCTTTAAAGATTTCTTTGGAAGAACTTAATTTAGCTTAATTTTAAAGTGTTTCTGATGTACTCCAACTATCTTGATTGCACAAATTTGTGCAAACATAATAAAAATGATGTAATTCATGCAAAAAGTTTTTCTTCAGCAATGAAACGAAAAGTATATCTATTTAGATATAAATTCACAAGATACATATTTAGTAGAATACATGTTTCTATTTTGCCAATTACATGGCAGTGGGACTTTCTCTACACATTTCTTCCCCCACTAAATTGAATTCCTTCAAAACAGAGACTATTTTTATTCATCTTTACATTCCAAAACCTATTCCAACATTATATTAGAAGCAAATAATGTTGGATAGCTGAGACAAGTAAAAGTAAAAAGTACCAGAGGATCAATACAAATCCTTCATGAAAGGATAAGCTTTGGACTGACTATTGAACAAAGACTTTATATAAGCCAAAGTGATGGCAAGAGTAATTCTGAAAAAGAGAAAACACTACCAAGAGTGGATGGAGAAGTGACACTGATGCCCAGGCTGAAAAGGGAGGAAGCTGGAACCCTGTGTTCCAGGAAGCCTTAACACAATGTTCAGGGCAGTTCCCCGCCCCAAGCAACTCCTGAGGAAGGGATGAGTGAGGAGACTAAGGGACATCTCACTCTCACCTTGGACCTATGGGATCCTAGGTACAGGTGACCCCACATTTCACATGGATGTGTGAGCTGGTGGACGATCTGCCTGGAGACTAGGCGGAGACTGTGCTTCAGCTGGTGCAGAGCTCAGGAGTTTTTGTGTTCAGGACAGCTGCAGCAGAGTAAGACCATAAGTGCCCATTCCCCCCAGTAGTCCCCATCACGCTCCAAGAGGCTCTGGCACCACCTGACTACCAGGCCAAGAAAGAAGGGGGCTGGCTTCCCCACAGGATTGGGGCATACCTGTTTTGCCGGCCCTCCCATCCCCCCCAGCCCCTCCACAGCCACCCCACAAGATTGTGTGCACAACACAGCCTCTACAGCCCTGCCTGAGTGCTCTGCACCATCTGAGTATTTTCCAGGTAACCCAAGGGCACTTCAGATCCCCCAGCGCAGCCACAGCCTGACCCCAAGCCATGGGCTGCTCCAGTCTCTCAGGAATGTGGTGTGCACCTCAGGAGTACTGAGCCCAGATCTGCGGCCAGCACTGGGGCTGAGGAGAAGTGCCCATTCTCAGATCACTGAGAGGGGTGGGACCTGCAGGTTTGTGGGACGGCACAGAAGCAGTTCATACCCCCCTCCACAGGGCTGGTCTAGAAAGTATATCTCCCTGCCACAGTCCATCACAGGGAGCCCCACTGCCCAGAAATCATAACAAAAGAAATCCGGGCAAGGCGCCAATGAGCAGAGGAGGCTCACTCAAGGCCAAGGAGGGGTCCCCGTGAGGAGGTTTTATTCCATGTCCCTCCCCTCGCTCCTGCGAAAGCGAGGAAATACAAAACAACCACAGGGCTAAGTAAGAACCCATCTACTGGCCACTACTCCTATGCGCCATCTATTGGACTGCAGCCCAAACTACAAAACTAAAAATCATTCTGCTAATAGATGCTGGTAAAACCAAGCGCCAAGAATTCACACACAAAGACACCGTACAGAGCCTTGGCCCTCTGAAAGCATCCAAAACAAACCCAACTGATTGTACCCAACTTACGTCAGAGTTAAAGGAATGCCAGCCCCACCAGATGAGAATCAAAGAAAAAACTGGCAATTCAATAAGCCAGTGTCCCCTTACCTTCAAAGGAGCCCACTATATGCCGACCTCCGCCCACCAGCAACGGTCCCTAATCAGACTAAAATGTCTGAAATGACATGCAAGGCAGAATGTCGCAAAAAAAAAAAAAAAAAAAAAAAAAAAAAAAAAAAAAAAAAAAAAAAAAAAAAAAAAAAAAAAAAAAAAAAAAAAAAAAAAAAAAGCTCAACGAAATTCAAGAGAAAGTTGAAATCCAATCCAAGGATTCCAAGGTATTCAGTAAATCAATCCAAGAGCTGAAAAATGAAACATCCATTTTAAGGAAGAACCAAACTACTTCTGGAATGGAAAAATTCACTACAAGAATTTCATAATACAATCAGTAGTATTAACAAAGTATACAGGTGAAAGACATCCACGAGAACTACAGAAACAGACACATAGACCAATAGAACAGAATAGAGAGCCCATAAATAAAGCTACACACCTACAACAACCTGACGATCTTTGAAAAGTCAACAAAACAAGCAGTGAGAAAAGAACTTGCTTTTCAATAAATGGTGCTGGGTTAACGACCTAGCCATATGCGGAAGATGGAAACTGGACCCCTCCCTTTCACCATATACAAAAATCAACTCAAGATGGATTAAAGACTTAAATGTAAAAGATAAAACTATAAAAACCCTGGAAGACAACCTAGGAAATGCAATTCTGAACACTGGCCCTGGCAAAAATTTCATGACAAAGATGCCAACAGCAGTTGCAACCAAAACAAAAATTGTCAAATGAGAGCTAATTAAAGAGCTTCTGCACATCAAAAGAGATTAACAACAGAGTAAAAAGACAACCTACAGAATAGGAGAAAAATTTTGCAAACTATGTACTCAACAAAGGTCCAACGTACAGAATCTATAAGGAACTTAAATTAAGAAGAAAAAAAAAAACACCACCCCATTCAAAAGTGGACAAAAAAACATGAAGAGACACTTCTCAAAAGAAGACATACATGCGGCCAACAAACATATGAAAAAATGTTTGACATCATGATCATTAGAGAAATGCAAATTAAAACCATAATGAGATACCATCTCATACCTGTCAGGTTGGCTATTTAAAAAGTCAAAAAATAACAGGTGCTGGCAAGGTTGCAGAGAAAAGGGGATGCTTATACACCACTGGTGGGAATGCAAATTCGTTCAACCACTGTGGAAAATAGTTTGGCAATTTCTCAAAGAACCTAAAACAGAACTACCACTCAACCCAGAAATCCCATTATTGGGTATATACTCAAAGGAATATAAATGGTTCTACCATAAAGACATACATACATGTATGTTCGCTGAATCACTACTTACAATAGCAAAGACATGGAGTCAACTTAAACGGCCATCAGTTGTAGACTGGATAAAAAAAATGTGATACATATATACCGTGGAATACTGTGCAGCCATAAGAAAAGAACATGACCATGTCCTTTGCAGCAAGGATATGAAGGAGCTGGAACAAGACCATGTCCTTCACAGCAAGGATGAATGGAGCTGGAGATCATTTTCATAAGCAAACGAACACTGGAACAGATAACCAAATACCACATGTTCTCATTTATAAAGTGAGATCAAACACTGGGTATACATGGACATAAAGAGGGGAACAACAGACACAAGGGCCTACTTGAGCATGGAGAGTGGGAGGAGAGTGAGAATCGAAAAATTACCTATTGGCACTATGCTTATTACTTACATGATGAAATAATCTGTATACCAAACCCCTATGACACACAATTTGCCTATATAACAGTTCGGCACATTTGCCCTTGAATCTAAAATAAAAATTTAAAAAGAAAAAGAAAAAAATCAGAAAATGAAATATTTTTAAAAGTATATTTAAAGTAAAACTGGAATGTGTTGTGCAAATAAAATAAAATGTTTTAATAAAGCTTGTGAGGTCTATGGTACTAAATCAAATTTCGTTTTGTCTCCTTCAGGCTCAGTAGCAACTTTTTTTGAAGGTAGATTTTCTCGTTAGGTTACCTGAGAGCTGATCATGCGCTGAGATGAGCGAGCAATATTGGCAGGCAGACCAAAGAAACTAGGTTTGTCGTCCTCTGGAAGTTTTTCAATGACAGCACGGTAGTCCTAAATATAAAGAAGTGAAAAAGTTTTTTTAAAAAAATAAAGATTAAACTTGCAATCACTGAAATAAAAAAGAATAGATAATTTACAATGTTACATTATTATTTTTATTTTTTATTTTCTAGATAAATCTCACTTTGTATGATATTAACTTAGTTATCTATGGGAAGTATTCTGTCATTAATACTTCTTCATACTTCAATTACTTGATATTATGTTTTCGTATTATAACTCCTACATACAACGGGACCCTGAATTGTTTAAAACATATTTGAATGACTGTGCCTACTATATGTAAGCTACTATGTTACACGTTTTTAGGAAAGCTTTATAAGTTTTTTTCCCGTAACTTACCAAAGACCATCTGCAGAGTGCAGTTCTGCTCATGTTAAATTAAGACAAATATTCAAGCAATCTACTTCTGTTTCTGTTTGACTTAGAGAAATCTTGTAAACATGTAGACACACACTAGTATGCAAGCACTGCTTTGTAAATTACTTTATCATACACAGAGCAATTCCAGTTAGTCTGCAGTTTGCTGGTGAGGTGTGATAAAAATGCATTGATAATTCTATTATTTCATCCTAAGAATTACCCTATACACTGAATAAGCTTGGCTTGTTAAGCATTCATCTCAACAGTTATTCAGTCATGACTTTAAATGAAAAACTAAGTGCAGACAAAAAGATTTATTCAGTTTGGCCTAAACATGGAAACTGTTTTCTCATGAAGAGAAGTTATTTTAAGGCAAGAACTGCATGTGCATCTAAACTATGTTTGCTGAAGTAGGCATGGGGAGACTTAGCCTCTGATTCTCCTCATTCTTTCTTATGTTTGGCAGCTGCCCCAGAAGTATTTCCCAGAAGACAGTTGGGAAGCACAGGACCTGTAAATATGTCACATTTTGGAAAGTCATGCTTTCCTTTGAAATTCTTCCACTCCTTTAGCTTAGCATTTGTCAACCTTCTCAAGGTATTCAATCACAATATATACATATAAATGTACATGTACATGAGTATATGTTTGTATATATGTGTACATGTATTATCATCATTCTGAGAAACATTCAGTGTCTTTCTTCTAACTCAATTAGAAAGCTAAACAGTGATTCTCATAAGTCATCCTATAAATTTAAAAACATTTACTCTTTGTAGAGTTATACACTGCTCATTTCAAAATAGCTATGAAATCTTCTCATCCAGACTGGCTAAAGTATTCTGTCTACCTAGAACTATACAGTGATACACTGACTAATAATTGGCAATTACATATTCAGACTGATTTTTCCTTACTTGTAAACAAAAAATATATATACCATGTGATACAATTTATATGAACAGCATAAAAACAGGAAAACTAGCCTGTTAGCGTTAAGATAATGTACTCTTTGTGAAAGAGGTAGTAACTACAAGGGAACATAAGGAGAACTTCTGGGAAGCTGATAATATTCTGTTTTCTGACCCCAGTACTGGCTATACTCATGTGGTAAATGTATAAAAACTCATGGAATTGTGCATTTATAATGTATACATTTCTGTATGAATTGTAAGCTATGAAATGTAAGCTTCTAACAATAATGTTGGAAGACTTGTTGGGGTACACTATCTGAAATAAATGTATAAATAATATATGATATTCTCTATTTACTCATTTAATCTAAGGTTCTGCTAGAAGGTAAACTCCATAGATGAATCACTATATCTACAATGCCTAGAACAGAACTGTCATTGAGCATATGTTCAATGCATATTATTGAATGAATGAGTAAATGAAAGATACTAAAAACAAAACAGATGGGATACTTAAGGTAATAGGTAAGATATTCAGTAAGAATATATTTAATAGTGATTTTTAAACTTTTGTTTTTTAACAATTATGTGACAAATGAAGGTTTTTTCTTAAAAAATATTTGGATGAAAGAAAATAGCACGAAATTCAGAGAACTTCATAATTAAATAGATATATGCCTTTGTAATTCATGAAAAAATGTATAATAACAGTACTCTAATAAAGCATTATTTGCACAGTTATACACATATAAGTTTATAGCAAAATAAATTAGAATGAAATCTTTTGGCTATATTTATTACATTTTTCTGGAAAAGATGAGTGCATTCTAGGAGGCTTTTAAGTGATGGCTCAAGGCAAAAAGCTACAGCTGACTAAAATAAATACATGTAAACAAAACGTTGCTGTGAAAAACAAGATAAAGTAAATTCCTTTTACATATTTAGACAATCTTTAGGAGTACAAGCCAGAAGCTGAAGACACATATTATTTGTCCTCTCATATATTTTTCAATATATGAGAGTATACTCTTATCTACTATGAAGTGCATATTCTCCCACTTCAACTTTTCACAGTAGTCCTACATTCTTTGAATTTTCTTTGGCCACTCCCCTCAAGATCTGCCTACACACCAGCCTATTATTATAATCAACTACCCAACTTTTGGTAAGTACACAAAAGTTTTTAGGATGCCTTACCAGGGTTGAGAGAATCAGGCCATATATTGTCATAACAATTAATAATCCAAACTGTAAATAACTACTTGAGCATTTGAAAAGAGGTAACCTATATTTAACAACGATTTACATATCTACCTGGAATTAGATTGAAAATCATTAATTTTACCTACCACAATGCTGCAGGTATTAGGCAGAGAAATGGAATACGAACAAATGCTTTTCTTGTTCCTTTGGTTGAATACATCAGTAACTGAAGAATTAAAAAACTGCTTCAGGTATGACTGAAGAACTCTAAGGTCAAAATAGTTATCTATACGTCCTCCGTAAATAGCATTTTCAAGTAAACCATGTACAAATTCCCATTGTACGTCTTTGGTACCTATAATTTAAAAACCAATTTTATTAATTTTGTTTCTATAATATTAACTAAATCCCTGGCTTGAGTTATAAGATATAGCAAAATATATTTAATACAATTAAATCATTTATTCAAACAACCATTAATATTAATAGTAGTAAATAATATTTGAGATTTTTTAATCAAGTAAAATTTTCCAAATATTGTACATGATTAAATGTATTTATTACATGTATTTTATATATAACTCACTTAATCCTCATAGCAAACATAAAAGTATTAACATTATACAATTATATAGATGGAGAAATCTTCCTAAGGGATAGGGGGGCTGAGGCACCAAAATGAGAAAGTTATATAATCTCAAAGATCTGAAATAGAAATGAGGTACTCTGAATCCAGTCAAATTATCTGAATTATCTGCCACATAACCTGGCTACTTAAATTGGAAATTCCTTAAGAGAACCTATCCGAAACATAATTTTACACATTTGATGAAACTGTCAGTTTACAAAATAATATGATCAATAGGGAAACTCTACAAAACACCTTCACACATTAGGCTTTTCTAAATGTCATGATTTTACATAGTCAACTATCCACTTTCTATTTTAACAGAAGAGAAATGTAGTATTAAAAAACCACAATGGAACTTCTTATATAAGATATTATTTCATTTTGCAATGGAGATATCCTTGTCATCACAATTTAGTGGTAATGTTAAAATGTAAGAATTCAATCTCAGATCTGCAGCAAATATAGGAAACATAGAACTACATTCAAATTAGCTAGTAAACTCTATTGTTAGCATTACTAGCACAGTTCCATTTCATTACTATAAAAGTTAGAGATAATGACAAAAATTTATTATCTACATGCCTTGGAACATAAGTGATTTAGGTTACCTCCTGCAGGATAAGGGGACCTATATAGTGAAAGAATAAAGTTGTTCTCTGCCTACATCTTATTGTCAACAGTGACTAAACAAAGGACTTCACCAGGACTCAAATTTCTAGTTGTCCTGATACTCACTAAATGATACCTTTATCATTTAGTCAGTCACTGATAAACCAGTCATTGATAAGTCACTAAGAAATCCAGATACGTTAGTGTATCTTTCAACTTATAAAATAGAAGACACAGCCATTATGTGAAACATTTTATAGAATTTTTATGAAAAAATATTATTTTTCTTCTACCTATTTTTCTCAAAACAAATTTTATGTGGTTCAGGATAAAGTAAATTAATAGAACTTAAATTATAAGAACAGCAATGATAACAGCCAACAATTACTGATAGCTTAATTCTATATATTAAATGTACTAAATACTAAATACTTTCATGTCGCTTTTGTCACTTAAACTTCTTGATATTTGAATAAACTGAAGTATCTACTATTATTCCTAATTTAATGATCAGGAAACTCAGGCTTGAACATTAGGAAACATGCTCTAGGTCACAGGGCTATTAATCTCAATACCAATTGTTCCCAGTAGTTAAAAATTTTTCTCTTTTTTAGCACTTAATTCTATACATGTGGAAGTCCCTTTCTAACAGAAAATTCTGTAATCATAAGATTAGCAGTTATATTTTTACTCAAAGATTCAATATCATTTAAAAAAAAAACCCTTTTGTTTAAAACACAATGATGTGAGATATCTATCTATATATATGTCTTAGAATGCTATTAATTCTACCACAAACTTGAAACACATGATAAAAAAATCATTCAAATTCTCTGTGTTTTGTTTTCCTCATTTGTGAAAGGACACTAACACTAATAGCCTCATAGTGGTATTATAAAAGTCAAATATTCAAAAGCATTTTGGAAAATTACCAAGTTTTTAGGCAATCTAAAGTATTAGTCTATATTCCCCAAAAAATCTGTGTCAAATGTTAAAAACAATAGTTCATGGGGGTCAGGAAAATAGTTACCCATGTATGAGGCGAGGAATGTTGGGTCATACGTAGAAAGGAGTAAGAGGAAGGCACTTCTAGAATACTGATAATACTGTTTTTATTTTTTTTTTTCATTTTGGGCAAATTACACAGGTTCAATTTATGGAAAATGTATAGAATTGTACATTTGTGTGAACTTTTCTGATGTAGAATTTTAAAAAATCTTTTAAACAAACAGAAAATTCCCTTGAAATACTATTTGGCATTAACTAGTAATGGTGAACAAATACTGGCCGAGCAATTCTACTCCTACATATATACTCAACAGAAATATATCTATATATTTACCTAAAGGTATAGCAACATTACCCATAATCATCCCAAACTCAAAACTACCAACATATACATCAACAGAAACATATCATTACACAAAGGTATACTGTCAGACTACAACTAAATGCAAATAAATAGCTGAATCTATCAAATACAATGTTAACTACAGGAACCCAAACACTAGAGCATATATGCAGTATGTTTCCAGTTTTACGAAAACAGGCAAAACTAATTTATAGTTAGGTGTCTGGTGTCCACTTCAGGAGCAGGGATAGGTAAAGTTGGGGGATGGTAGAGACTGAAAGGCAACATTACATGAGTAGATTCAGAGGTATTGATAATGTTCTATTTCTTGATTAAGGTACTGGCTACATGAGGGTATTCAGTTTGTGGAAATTTCATTGAGTAATAATTTTTTCAGTACTTTTTGTCCACACACTTCATTAAATAGGTTTTTTTAAACTTCAAAAATACATAAATTAAAATGGGAGTTGGCCACATCCTAGCTGTCCATCCTTATCTTTTTGCCAAAGAGAAGATGTTAAAAAAAATTCTGATGCAACTCAAGGAATAATTGAGTACCTATGATGGGCTCAGCACTGTTACAAACCTTAAGGAAATACACAGTAAACAAGACAAAGACCTTGCTTTAAAAAAGATTATGTTTTAAAACAGAAATGCTCTAGTAGGAAGAGAGAAAATAATAAATGAATGAACAAGAAGATATTCAGGTAGTACTACTGTATTAAGACAATATGACAAGACAAATGGATAGAGAATGATTAGATTACTTCAGATTCAGCAGTAAGAAATCAACCTCTAGAAGAAATGCTCTTCTCAAGAGGAAGCCTCTAGGCTGAGAAGTGAACAATAGGAAGAAGGCCATATGAAAGTTTGAGAGGAAAGCATTTCAGACAGAAGGAAGAACACCTATTAAAACCTTCAGGTAAGAACAAGTCTGGTTTTTTGAGGTACATAAAGATGCCAAATATGGATATAGGTTTTAAACAGGGAAATTATATGCTTTGGTTTGCATTTCTAAAAAGTAAATGTTTATGGTATGAAGAATGTTTAAAAGGGTGCTAAGGTGGAAGAAGACCAGGTAAGAATTTTTTTATTGGACTGCCAATATACTAGAAAATAAGCAAATAGAATCATGAGGTCATTTGGAAAGGACAGAAATTGTCAAAGAACTGGATGTCTGAGGATGAGAAAAAGAAAAGAATCCCGGGTGACTTATAGGCTTTAACCTTGAACAACTATTAATATATGAATGGTGGGCCATCTACTGAAACGAAGGCAGAATCAGGAAAAAGTATTTGGCGGGGTTGCAGGGTTGGGGTTGGAGAGGAGACAGGAACTGAGAGATCTGTTTGTGACATTTTTAAGTTTCAGGTTACTATAAACATATTCTATTCTCTAATCCATCATTGGTCTAAACTCTAGAGTCCCCCTCCCTTGGCCTTGCACAGTAAACTTTAGAGATTAGACTGTTCCTGTTTTCAAGAAGGCTGATAGCTAGATGGCCTTAAGGAATCAGATTACATGGCTTTATTTGCTGCTCTGTTTCAATCTATCATTTGTACCTTGCTTCCTGATTCCTACTTAGTAATTCAATTATGACTCCACAAATCCTTGGTACTGATCTTAGCCTGCTATTCTCCTAAATTTTAACAGTTCCCTTGAAAGACATCTGAAAAATTTAGTTAACACCTGAAACTTTTGAAGGCCACAAAGTGAAAACGAGGTCTTTCTAGCTTTCTGCTTGCAGAAAGAGTAATCCATGTAAGAACAGATGCATTTAAGAACTCTGAGACAAGACAGGTGTAGCAGTCAAATAAAAAATAAAAAAGCAAAAGCAAATTTTGTGATAGTAAGTTAAGCTACTTCTGAAGAAACCTTATTGTTAATAAGACCTCAGATAATATTTTTTATTAACATGAGATTAAAATTTTCATTAGAACTTACCATCAAAAAGTCTGTCAATAATGTTGTACCCAGCCCGAAGATCTGATAAGGAAAATTCATAAAACTTGGTCCAACCCTGTCGAGAAACAATTTTTTTAAGTAAACAACTAAGCAGTAGTCGAAGATATGTGTGTGTGTGTGTGTGTGTGTGCGCGCGTGCGCGCGTATATGTATCACAGTCCTTAACAAAATGATATAGACTTAAAAATTACATAAATCCTGAGAATTTTTAATAAAACCAACACATAATAATACTAAAATAACAGTAAATTTAAAAATAATTTAGTAGCCATAGCATGAAAAGTACTTTATAATATCATACTAGTTTTAGTTATTTATGTGGCAACAAAGTCATAGAGACAGAACAAATTGGTACAGTAAACTCTTCATTCTCATTACTGTATATACATTGAGCTATTTCCTATAATTTTATCCTTCAGAACTGTGGATTTTCTCTACAAACATAAAAAAAATACATACAGAAAAAAAAAAGGGCCCAAAAGCATATAGCAGCATATTTATTCATATTGAACTCACAAAGCATTCATACTGGAACTAAATAAAATTATATACCTGTAACTAATAGCTACAATGTTTGTATAAAATGAATTTTCACAGAGCTCTATATTATGTAGACAATAAATTGAAACATAATTTAAAAATTTCTATATGGCTTCTATTGATTATAATTAGTTTTCTGTAATAAAATAAATTCAAACAAAAATATATTTAGACTTGCATATCATTTAGGAATACTGATACAAATTTCATTCATTCATCACTAAGAAAATATTTTTAAAATATTTATTATATGTCAGGCTCTGAGAATATAGGAATGAGTAAAAACAACAAAAAAAAACCCTGCCCTCATGTAGCTTTCAGTAAAAACATGGGAAAGAGTGGGGTGGAAACAATCACTCAAATACATATACAACTGTAAATGATAATAACTTTGATGAAAATAAACATATTTAGTATGTTTCACACATATGAAAGAGATGTGACCTAATCTAGAGGAAAGGGGGGTGGCATACAAAGATAAAAGTAGACAGATTTAAGAGCTCGTTAGAAAATAAAACTAACAGAATTTTTGTATTGGATTGTAATGGAGTGTGAAGATACCAAAAGGAGAGCTGTTAGGAATGACTTCTCAGTTTATTGCTCATTCATATTGATGATGGATGATGTCATTCATTAGTAAGTGAAACACTGAAAGAATACAAGGTTTGGGAAAAAGTAACATGAGATCACCAAATAAAAGTTTAACAAAGTGTTTAAACAAACACATTATGTAAAAAACGTAAGTTTTGGACTGCTTTATA
Organism: Cebus imitator; assembly: GCF_001604975.1. Lineage (NCBI taxonomy): Eukaryota > Metazoa > Chordata > Mammalia > Primates > Cebidae > Cebus > Cebus imitator. The sequence goes on along the minus strand of NW_016107486.1, from coordinate 1,271,391 downwards.
CCAGGCCATGTTTTAGACAGTTAAAACTTAGCAATGAACAAGAGACAAACATCTGTGCACTTGGGAAGCTTATATTTTAGTGCTTGATCCAGAATATGTGAATTTTCAGACATGTTTGAGACATCCTACTGGATATGTCAACTGTTAGATATACAAACATAGAGCCTAGAAAGTTGATCTGAGCTGTATGTGTAAATTTGGGGTCAATAGCATTTGGATACTATTTTTTTTTATTGATTTTTTAGGTTTTTCCTTAAAATATCAGTTGTCAAAACAAAAGATTTAAGTTTTGCTCAGTTGGTTTATTTCTTAATTAAAAATCTGTAAAGGATATGTACACATCAAAAATTTACAAAATTCCTCTAATATTTATCTGAACTTTCTAACAACTCAAAAGTAACATTTATTATTCTGTTAAAGCATATATGTGAAGAAGTTTATCTTTTAAAAATGTCTAATACTTTAAAGATCAATATTTTTAAAATCCCCTAATTAGAAAACAGTTGCTATCAATATTGCTTAGTATACATACCCATGACATGGTTTCTAGCAATGAAATAGTGTTCTTTATTGTGTCTACATTTACCTCCTTTGTTATGATTTTTATGAGAACAGAAGTATGGTATGAAAAAAAGTGACATTCTCAAACTTTTTTTGTGTGGGAAAGTGAATTGCTGTATCCGCTATGGACAATAATTTGGTAATATTTATACATTTCTAAAAATACCTGTATTCTTTGACCCAAATATTACACATTTTAAAAATGACAACTATGAATTAGTGTTAAATGAAGCATGCACAGGAACATCCATTGCAACACATTTTTGTAATCACCAAAGTTGAAAAGTATATATATACCAATCCAACAATACCAAAACTGCTGAAAAATTATAGCAATATTATTTAATACAAATAATACTTTTAAATTAGGCATTAAATAGACACTGATACTTAATGTGAAATATATGTTTTAAAAAAGCAGGATACAGGGCTGTGTTTGTAATATGCTACCTACCATTTAAGTTATAAAGGACATAAATGGATATATAAATTCATAAAATATGTCTGTATATTCATACAATCTCTCTAAAGGACAAACAAAAAACGGTTAATAGTAGATCCTCTGAGGACAGAAAGTGAATTGGAAGAGAAGTAAGTAGGGCAGAAGCTGACTTTTCATTACAAAACATTTTATATCTTTTTTATATATACCACATGCCAATATAACTTAATAAACAATACAATCTAATTTTTTTATGTAATTTTTCTCAATAAAGGCTCATCACTATCGGTATTGTTCATCTATCAGTCAGGATTAATTGATATTAATGGGGCTAAAGACATTAACTGATATTAAATAGGCTAAGGACAGATGTCAGAGAAGTTAGGAAAAAAGGATTTACAGGAAGATATACCTCCCCATTTTGAAACTCTATACTTTTTAGGTGTGATTCTTTGAATAAGTTAGCTATGATCAATGAGTCCTCCCCATAAGTGTGGTATTCATATTACAAGAAACAACACAATGCTATTATTGTTTACTATTTCATCTGTTTGACAAATGTTTATTGACAGGCTACAAGCCAGTCACTGTGTTAAGCACTAAACATACACTATTTCATTTGATGCCCACAATAAAGGTAAATATGATTGTTACTCTCATTCTACAGTTGAGGAAACTGATGCTTATTGGGGTTAAAACAGTTTACAAAAAGGTATCACTGCAAAGAAACTCTCAAATCAGGACTCAAATGCAAGTGTGTCTTGCTCCAGAATCTATGCTCTTATTTTGACACGCCACTGATACAGAGAGTTTAAAAGGGAGCAGGGTTAGGAGGGCAGTTTGAGGAGAGATTTTCGTCAACAGAAGTGGACAAAGTTGAAAAAACAAGAGGGAAAATATTTAAAGATGGATGACTGATGCAATTTACAGCTGAGAGAAACATTTGGCAAGAAAAATTGATCATTAGTCCCAGATAGGAGTTCTATGACAATGGAAAAATGCAGTTTATTGATTGTGATGACAATAACAGATAAAGAGCCTTTGGTGAAAAAATCTAGATATATTCAAGACCTTAAGGAAGCCCAGCATGACTGAGGTCTAAAAGGCAAGTGACACAAAGGGCCCAAGGAGGTTGAAGAGATAGGCAGGTCTTTTCTTCTGGAGTATGGTAAGATATTGCACATCTTTTCCGCAAGTAAAATAAAAAGCCACTTGATAAATTTTAAGCAAATAACCAAGCTCGTTAATTAGAAAGATAATTCTGGTTGCTAAGCGCAAAAAGTAGGAAGAACAGTTGGAAGACTAATTCAGAAAGTAGTACAGGTGAGAAGTGATGAGGCTTAAAAACTGGTGAAGTGCACATATTTGAATTATATTTTGGAAGTAAAATCAACAAGACTTGATAATGGACTGGATAGGGAAGCAAAGAAACACAGTATACCAAGAACAGCTCCTGAGTTTGTAGACTGAGGAAGTAAACAGATACCAATGCTTTTTACTGGGAAGAGCTGACTGGTATGGGGAATTCAGGTTTTGAAATTTGAGATGTCTATGCAATATAAACTATAAAAATGATACCTAATACTCATTAAGGGCTTATGGTCACAAATTGTTCTTAATACTTTAACTCAATGAGATGTGAAGTAGTTAATTAACTATATACAGTCTAGAAGATTAGCAGAAAAGATGAGATTAAGAGTATAAATTTAAGTCATGAGCCAAATTATTATGTAAACCTAGCTACCTATACTACATTACAAAAATATTTTAACATACAAAAATATAAACTTAGAATGTATCCAAGACATGTTCTTACTTACCTGAGGAATATAATTTCTTCTTTCTTGACATGCAGCATGAAACCATGCAAAACTGAAGAGGGCATGAGCTCGACGTATATTATCTTTTTTGCTAATTTGCTCAGGAGTCCAAGACTCGTAAGTACGCATTAAATTCTTCTTTAAACCTGGAGGTGACTAAAGAAAAAAAATAACAGATATCCTATTACTAAAATCCTACAAATAAAATATTAGATTTTAACATATTTAAGAACATAATATAAAGAAAAATTTTCACTGCTTATCAGGCCTGAGTTAAATTATGTTACTTCAAAATGTACATAAAACTAGTTTAAAATTGCTTACATCTAACAGTTCATCTCAAATATATGTAATAATTTTTCAAATTCAAAAATCTATACAACAATATTCAAAATAACCAAATAAGTTTTATATCACTATTAAGGTTTTTAAACTGACACTAAATCACCACTTACAAATTCTAATGTGATACTGATTGTTATGAGACAGGTTTTTGACTTTAACATGCCAGTTTTCCCTCACTAGTAACTGTTTAAATTTCCATGAGGACTTCAACATGCAATTTATACAAAATATCAACTAATCTTCCTCGTGCATTCGTCCAAATTTAAAGTGAGTATTACCTAACATTGCTAGGCTCATAGACACAAATGGAAACCAGGAACTGAAATTGTATATTGGACAAATATAAAAATTTTTAAAATGTTCATCCACATGCATCACATCTGTTTATATTTTTTAAATTATCAAAATAATAACTTTTCAAGTTCATGGAAAAAGAGCAAAATAACCCCCCCAAAAAAAATTCAAACATTAAAAAAAATAATGTAGGTTTTTCTGCCAAGTTATTCTAATTAGCTTGTTTTAGAAGTAAAATATTTCTTCCAAAATGGTTTTAAACATAAAAATAATAAATTCAAGCCAATACTTTAAGAATGCCTACTACAAAAATTAGTCATCCTCTTTGAAATCCTTTTCATTGTTATTTCTTAAATAAAATGATTTTCTTGTTTAAAATAAAAGAGGCTGAGCATGGTGACTCATGCCTGTAATCCCAGCACTTTGGGAGGCCAAGGCAGTTGGATCACTTGAGGTCAGGAGTTCGAGATCAGCCTGGCGCACATGGTAAAACCCCATCTCTACTAAAAATACACATGAACACACACAAAAAAAATTAGTCAGGTATGGTGGCACATGCTTTTAATCCCAGCTGCTTGGGAGGCTGAGGCAGGATAATTGCCTGAGCCCAGGAGACAGAGGTTGCGGTGAGCTGATTGCTCTCCAATCTGGCCCACAGAGTAAGACTCGGTCTCAAAAAAAAGAAAAACAAAGAAAATATACTACTAAAGTATTAAGTATGTATTAAATTTATACTTTTTAAATGAAAACTTTTTATGTTTATGAAACACAAAAACTCCCATAGATGAGGCCAAATTTCTGTGCACTATACAATAAAATATGACATTAATAGGAAACCAGTCACTTAGAGTTATTAAAAAGGCACTATACTAAAGATCATGCTAATTAATAAATCCTATACACTTACAGAGAAAACTATATATAAGTACAGACTGAAAAATAATGAAACAAAAACACTAATGCCAAAATTGTAAAATAAAGCAAAAGACCAGCTGCAAATTCAGACTCAGAATAATTTCAAAATAAATACAAGTAAATACAAAACAAGTAATCAACTTAAGAAATCAGGAAGTATAAAAGCAGATAAAAATCTGAATTTAGAATTAGAAAGAAAAACAAAAAAAGTAGAAAATTCAGTGAAATGAAAACAGTTAGAAAAGGTAAATTCGTAAGTATAACATCAGTTACTTGGAAAAAAAAAATTTTAAACAGCTCTGACAACTAATGGAAAAAAGAAAAAATAAGGGACTTTAACAATTTTTAAAAATGATAATGTTTTTCCATATTATATATATGCACATATATATAGTAATCATTTTGAACATCTCAATGAACTACACAAATAGTGTAAGTTATGATAAAATTTCCTATAATAATTCAAGAAATAAAAAACTAATAATTGAAATGAAACCAAAGATTTCCATGAAAATGTAATCAAATTACCTCTTAAAAAGATACCAGAAAAGTTCACACATTAAAACATTCAAGGAACAGTTCACCTGGTATAGTAATACTTCCTTATTGAAATATTTACTGAATTCCTCTTACTTGGACTTGAATTATACACTAAATTCAAAAAAGCAAGCAAGTAAAAAAAACAAAATAAAATAACCCCTGCCTTCATGGCTCGTGTAATCCAGTTCTAAAATATAGATTAGTAGAAGTGTATACCCGGATTGTGGCTAAAGAAGATTCTGGAAAAGTTATTTCTTACTAGATCTTGTAATCATTCAATTAAAATATTTCCAATATTTAATCATCCTTGCATTCCTGGATTAATGTTTATCCTTTTTCTTCCTTAAACAAAACTAACACCTTCAGATGAAAAAGAGCAGTACTGATCTAAAATAACAAGTAGGACCAGGCACAGTGGCTCATGCCAATATCCCAGCATTTTGGGAGGCCAAGACAAGAGAATTGCCTGAGTCTAGGAGTTCAGGACCAGCCTGAGCAATATAGTGAGGCCTCACCTTTCAAAAAAATATAAATAAATAAATAAACAAACAAACAAACAAGCTGGGCATGGTGGAGCACCTGTAGTCCCAGCTACTCAGGAGGTTGAGGTGGAAGGATTGCTTGAGCCCAGGAGGTCAAGGCTTCAGTGAGCCATGATAGCCATCGCTGCACTCCAGCCTGGGTGACAAAACAAGACCCTGTCTCAAAAAAATAAAATAGCATGTAGTTACAAATACTAATAAAAGTTTTAATAGTTAGCTATTTATTTATGACTTTGATAAGTCATACACTATCATTACAAACACAATTCCAAATATATAAGGTTTGGATTGTAACTGCCTAGCATTATATGCTAGAGAGATACCGAATGTTTAGACATAAGGATAGAAGGAAGTTAGGGATGTTAGGGACAATAAACAGAGTGAAAAACAATCTGTAGAATGGGAGAGAATATTTGCAAACCATACATCTGATAAGACACTAAGTAGTTAGGATCCAGAATATGTAATGAACTATTAATACAACTCAACAGCAAAATAAATAAATAAATAAATAATTTTTTAAATGGGCAAAGAATTTGAAAAGACATTTCTCTGAAGAAGATATATAAATGGCCAAACATATGCAAAGATGCTCAACATTATTAGTCACCAGGGAAATGCAAATCAAAACCACAATCAGATACCACCTGACAACCACTAAGATTATCACTATTAAACACACACTCAAAGAAAAGTGTTGATGAAGATGTGGAGAAATTGTTCAGTGGTAGTGGGAATGTAAAATGATATAGCCACTATGAAGAATAGTATGAAGTTCCATCAAAAACTTAAATATAGAGTCACCATATGATACAGCAATCCCACTTCTGGCTACATAACCAAAATAATTGAAAGGAGAATCCTGAAGAGATACGTGCTCACCTGTGTTCACTGTATTATTCATAACAGCCAAGAAGTAAAAGACCTAAATATTCAGTGATGAATTAATGGATAAAGAAATTGTGGTATATACATACAGTGAAATATTATTCTATCTTAAAAAAGGAAACCCTGTCATATGCTAAAACATGGATGAACCTTGAGGACATTATGCTGAGTGAAATAAAAAGATAACTCATGATTTTACTTAATGAGGTAGATAAAGTAGTCAAACTCTTAGAAAGTAAAATGGAGGTTGCCAGAGAATAGAACAAAATGAAGACTTGCTCTTCAGTGGACACAGAGTTTCAGTTTTGCAACACATAAAAGCTCTAGAGATCTACTACACAACAAGGTGCATATTGCGCTATACACTTAAAAACGGTTGTGATAGTAAATTTCATGTTATGTGTTTCTTACCAAAATATAAACAAAAAATGTAAACGTGACATAAAATTTGAAAAGATTCAAATGTATTTTATATCATCTTATGCTATTATTTATGTCTATTATACCTCATCTAAACGTAAAAAGTTGTATGTTTGGTATAATAGCTGTTTACAAAGTTTCAGAACTCATGTATAGATTATTGCTTTCATATGGCTAGTGATCCAAGTTTTAAATCTTCTTACCTCGTATGTTATCTTCAAACTTGACTGTAGTAAAATAGGAGTAAAGTTGGGATGAACTTCTGCAGTGAGCCAAAGACGAAAGGTATCTTTAGGTTGAAGAGTATTCAATTCCTTGTTTACAAAACCAATGATAAAAATTTACATTAATGCATACAAAAATTTCCCTTGTACCAGTACATTATTAACTATTTTTTAATCAAAACTTTTGTGACATTCTGATCTATTTCTTAATATTCTGGTTATATTTACTTTAATTTTTATCTTTTCTATTACTAGCTCAGTGTAATGAATAAGAATCTGCATCTAAAGTCATGTTGACTGGAGTGAAATTTGAACTTTGCCACTAATCTGCTATGTGACCTTGGGCTCTTTGACTTATTTCATCTCTAAAAAAGGATGATAATAGTACCTATAGCATAGAATTGTATAAGACACTAAAACAATGCCTGATACATAACAAGTTCAAAGTAAGTGTTAGCTATAATTGCTATGCCCAAACTACAAGCCTTCTTAAGGTCTTTAGATTCTCACTGCTTTAATTCATGCTTCTACAGAGTTATATAATGATATTAATTCCCTTATATACAATTTTTAGAAGCACCTTATTGCCTATAATATAAATTCAAAACTTTACCATACAAATTCATCTGTCCATGCTCCTCAAACTGTGGACTTTAATCATTTATTCAGATTCTTATTACTGTCTTTACTCATCGTATTTCCTCTGCCTATTATTCTCTTTGTAATCTGACAAATTATTACATATCTGTCAAAATACAATTTAAATATCATGTCTTTGGGGAATATCTTCTCCAACTCTTCACTACCACAATCCCAAGCAGATTTAATCACCCAGGTCGTCTTGTAAATTCTTCCCATAGTATTCCTCATCCCACAATATAGTTCTATGTTAATGTGATCTGTCTCTCCTAAACTAAGTTTCCAGAGAAAAGGTACAAATTCTGGAGGTAACCAGCACCTGGCACAATTTCTGGGTTTTTCTTGTACTCAGCAAGTATCTGTACATTTAATAAATGAATGAATAAATTACACAAGAAATTTTTGTAGCTCTAAGAGAATGAAGTCTAAAAATTATTTTAATATAAGTGATGTCTAACACTAACATTAATATCATGTAAACTGTAGTTAAGATGACCAAAAAAATGGCAAAAGAATGGCCACAAAAACATTGTGCTTGTTTAAAATTATAAAGGATAAAACATATTTATACCTCATCATTTTAAAATGTAAACTGTATATAAAACTTTGCTTTGGGTTGGCATATCTAAAAAAAATTTAAAAGGTAAAAGAAACAATACATTGTGATATAGTTGGATTTATAGCTGGATATGGTTGAATTTACAAGTTTATAAATTTATATCCTATCAATTCATCCAAACTAGTAGAAAAGCAAATAATCAGTTATTTTTAAAATTCCATATTATGTACTGTTTCAAAATGTTCTAATTAAGATGTGCTTTCAAGATGATAACTGTCATTATATTTTACATGGATTAATAGCTATCAATCAGCTGTTTAAAACAGAAAGCAGTATTCAAGTATTCATCAGTCTTCTTTATATATCTTAAAACATATATAGATGTATCAGGCCAGGTGTGGTGGCTCACTCCTGTAATCCCAGCATGTCAGGAGGCCAAGGCAGGCAGATCACTTGAGGCCAGGAGTTCAAGACCAGCCTGAAAAACATGGCAAAACCCTGTCTCTACTAAAAATACAAAAATTAGCCAGGCACAGTGGTACATGCCTGTAATCGCAGCTACCTCGGAGGCTGAGACATGAGAATTGATTGAACTTGGGTGGTGGAGATTGCAGTGAGCCGAAATTGCACCACTGCACTCCAGCCTGGGCAACAGAGCAAGATTCTGTCTCAAAAAAACAAAACAAAACAAAACAAAACAAAACGTATATGATTTATCAGATGTAAATTTTATAGTTTTACACATTAGTGATTTTTAAAGAAAGCCATAATACTAGAATCACATGAATATTCGCAGTCCAAAATCTGTATCTTCTCTTGATTACAAGTAACGAATCATGAATCATCATGGTCTAGCAATTCATTCACTCACTCATTAACTTATTTATCAAAGATTTATTGATTCTCTATTTGTGGAAGTGTGTAGTTGCCAATTAATTAGGACTACAGAAATTTTTAATACCTCACAACTAGGGTAGGACTTCCCCCAATTTATTCTGTTTGGTTACATTCTTTATACTACTGCCAGAATAATTAATTGCTAACTCTCTGTTAAGGACCTCCTTTGGCTCTCTAAGTCCCAGGACAAAAACTGCAAAATCTTCTGCATAGTTCTCAGGGTATGCCATAGCCTAGCTCTTTCCTAGTTGTCCAACTCAATTGCCCCACGCTTCCCTGCCTGGCCTCTCTAGTACTGTCAAGGACATCTTTTCATTCCTTGTGCTAGGGATGCACATCCCCAATTCTATCTCTACTTGTGCTGATGGAATTAAAATCATGGTATCCTTTCTTTGCATATACTCAGCAAAATGCCATTTGGCTTTCAAGAAATATCTCTTTGGAATCATCTCTAACTACCCAAAACCCTATTCATCTTTCTTAAATAAGCAACAGAATAAAATCTAGGTTTGCATGAAAAGTCTATCTAGCTATTTGTCCATCTTAAGATTATTTTTATCCTGAGTTCATTGAGGGAAATGAAACGTTTGCTTCAGTTTACTCTCTAGCTTTCTTAGCACCTAGAAAGTTAGGCAGTCCCCTCTCACCCCCTACTATGTCTCTTCTCCCAGTACAGATCAACAGAACAAGAGCATAAAATGAAACTAATGGTATCAATATGTCATCTAAGCTTCCCTGTCAATCTTCATTAAAAATTTCTTGGCTTCTCTTATATGCCTTTAAAAAAGCATTTTTAAATACTTCCTATTAATATCCTATTTTGCACAGTTGCACATGATATGAACTAACCTGACTCCATCTTAGAAATAAGCCTGACAAGCTCCAGCTTATTTTCTCCCTCCCTGCCACAGCCCCCACAGGCGCATTACTGAGTCACGCTGTACTTACAGCCTTGAACCATTGAGGTTTGGGTCATGCTGTTCTCAGTACCTGTAACCTATGTAACCGCATCCTGCTTGGCAAGTCTACCTGCTACTGTGAAATACCCCTCTTGGTGATTGATTGTATGGAAAGTCCCCCCTGCTACCCACCTTGATGATTGTATGGAAATACTCTTAGCAACCAGCAACTATGGGAACCTCCTGCCTCCTGGTTACCAGCTTCCTCCTACTAACTTGCTTGTTCTACTTCGGTAAAATTCTGCTTCAGCTAGGCTTCCTCTCCCCAGTCCCAAGCTAGGTATAAAAAGAAATCAAGCCTTTTCCTCGGGACCAGGAGATTTTGAGCGTGAGCTGCCTCTCGGTCACTGGCAATAAAGGACTCACAATTGGAACTCAAGAGTGTGGTGCTTTCCTTCTAACTTGCTCGAGTGTAACACACATATTTAAGAAAATATTTAAATTTAAAATTTCTCAAATATTATTTTTTAAATCATCATAAATAATGTATGACATTTTAATATGGATAACCCTTGGAGATTACTAAGCTGAGTATATTAGATATTATTTGTACCACATTGATCTGAATCTACCTTTTCCAGAACTGGCAGCCAAGATACCACAAGATGTAAGTTCTTCAAACAGAGCCAGTCTCCATTGCTGGCACATTCTTTTAGCATTTGAATTGCTAAATCAGCTTGACCCTGACCCATGGCAACCTGCAAAAGCAAAAAAATAAACAAAATTTAAAAAACAGATCTGCTAGCATGTTGTAATGTAACAATAATAGAGTTAATAATAGTAATCCCTAAACCTTTCTAACTGGCTTTAATATTAAATTTGGAAGAAGAATCAAACTAATGCCAGAAATTAATCTTCTTTAAATAATTAAAAGCTTATGTAAATAGTTTAAGCTTCTTGCCAAAAATCACTAGTAACAGGTACAATCTATAGAAAGGGCTTTCATTCCTAGACACCTCACTGATAACTGAATACTGACCTAATGTATATTCCAATCTACTGTAACTATGATTGACTAGAACTCTCTAGACTTAGTGTAAAACCTGCACAACTGAGCCTAATAGCTCTACTACTTTGCTCTTTCATTTATATTGCTATTTGTAAAATTTTTACTTTTCAATTATTGGCTGCTATTAGTTGCTTAAAAAATCATTATTTTCCCTGTGAAAAAGATGTATTCACTTGTCAAAAATTGAGGGTAAATTAATATACTTCATTTTCAAATTTACATGCAAATTTAAAAAATGAAAGTACTCTGAACAAACAAAAGTTCCTACCTCAGGGGAAAAAAAATGGCATTACAATGAAAACATTTTATTCAAAATATTTACGAATTTCTTCCACTTCACGTAAATAAAGTGTAAATAAACATTGCTGTGATTTACCATAAAAGCATCCAAGTAAAAGTTTAAAAGTATTCTCAAGATGAAAGCCAATGTATTAGTTTCCTATAGCTGCTTGAAGAAATTACCACAGATTTAGCACCTTAAATTATCATTAAACTTTTGGAGTCTCGAAGTCTCACTGGTCTAAAAATCAAGGTGTCTGGGTTTCAAAATAAAAGGACGACTATCGGCTTTCTAAAGGCTCTAAAAAATAATTCTTCCCTTGTTTTTTCCCGTTTCTGGAAGCCACTTACGTTTCTTTGCTTACGGCTCCTTCCTCCATCTTCAAAGCCAGTAGCACAGCATTTTCTCTCTTCTCTGACCTCTACTTACAACCTCACATCTCCTATCTTCACTCTTGACTCACCTGCCCCCTCCTATAAAAACCTTTGTGATTTTTATATTGGGCTCACCTGGCTAATCCAGGCTAATCTTCCCATCTGAAGATACTTAATTACATCTGCAAAGTTCCTTTTGCTATATAAAACAACATATCCATAGTTCTGAGGATTAGGACACAGACATCTTTAGGGGCATTATTTATCTTATCACAACAAAAAATGTCCATCTGACCAATATGATTAAGTGTGGCAGGAACAGCAATAGCAAAAAAAAAAAAAGAGCAGCAGGACAATATGTATTTACCTGGTGATAACACTCTCCACTTCTTTCAGCATTAGCAAGTTCTTGAAGTTCCTGAGAAGGATCAGCACCCGGAGAAATAATTATCAAGATGGGTTCAATTTCCAGTGTCTCTTTGTATAAACGTTTGAGATTTAGAGGCAATGGGGACACCTCTTTCAGTCCTAAAAGACATATTTTAAAAATTAAAAATGAAAAGCAGTATGCATTATTAAAAAGTCTATTAAAACTAATTATATAACATATAATAGAGAATACCCAGGTGAGTTATAATCTCATATTAAAGTTTTTCCACTCTAAAATCATGTCCTAGTAATAGCCAACATTTGTTTTATGCTTAAGGTGCCAGGCATTTTTCTAAATGTTTTCCATGTATGATATCTTCTTACTAGTACAATGCTATGAGATAGGTACCCTGATTACTGTATTTAAAATCTGTATTGTAAATTAAGGCAACAATACAGGCCTGTAGCTGTATTGTAAATTGAGACCGCAACACCAGAGAAGACTGAATCCAACCATCAATCTATACATCCCATTAGTACAACACAATTCATTAACTGATATGATAGCTGAGTGCATACTGTGTCATGAATATGGGGAATCAGAGTCATCATGATCTGGGTAAATTATCTCACTGGCATCATATGGGCCAAAAGTTATTTCTTATGCCCATGTGATATGGGGAAAAAAGTTGTATGGAGAGTAAAAAGAATGCTTAATTTTAAGACAAAAATACATAGCTGACAGTTTATATTTGTTAGCTAAATGACCATATCCAAATCATTAAAATTAACTGTGCCTCAGTTTCCTCAATTGCAAAACAAGGATAAAGTAATCCACAGGTTCTTTGGAAGCAAAATTAGAATAATTATAACAAATTCCATTTATTCATCACCTACTATACACTAAGCATTATACTGGGTACTTTATTTAAATGGTATCTAAGCCATATAATGATCCTGAGAAACAAATATCACTATATTCATTTTATAAGTAAGAAAACTAATACTCAAATTTATTATCTTGCCAAACTGCACACAGCTGCCACCATTAATATTTAAACAGTTCACCTGTGCTTTTTCTACTCTGTAGCCCTTCACAAATTATAAAGTCCTGTTCAGATAAGAGATTATAATTTTGCTATTATATTTAAATCTCTCTTGCTAAAACTTGAATGTTTCCATTATTAATGTATTTCATAAGAGCCAAGCTGAAAAGGCTCATGTCAATTAAAACTTAGACTGGTTTGATTTGAGCTAAAACAAGTGTTCCACAGGAGTTTAAAGAAAAAATCAGGAGAATGTAACTGAATGAGTACACAGGCAAGAAGGGCTTTCAGAAATTCTCAAAAGTAGAAGTGAATAGACAAGACTACACCTCAGGTTTGAACATTCTTAAAGAATTAAGAATAGTAAACACTTTAAAATACAAATTCATTGTTAACATGATGGGTCAAAAAAGACATTTCTAGACAACCAACCTGAAAAGGTACATTTCATGCCTAAAGCAGCACCCTTGTCTATTCCTCACAAAAGCAACCCATATTATAAGAATTTCCAAAGGCAAAAATATTCCTAATAATAGGTGATATTAGGAATATTTCTGACAGCAGCCACTTAAAACCGATGAATTGCTTTTAGAGGCATATTTTATGAATTTTATTTTTTGCTAAATTTAAATTGCTAACAATTGAATAGAATGTAACTGAATGAATATTGGCTTACAACAACTGAATAGTTGTTAGCAATTTAAATTTAGCTTTTAAAGAATTCTTATGTACTTGCAATGCAGTAAGAAATATTTTCATTCATTCAAGCATTCATTTACTTATTCATAAACTCAATAAACATCTAAGCCAATTAAATATCTTGTCTGATTTAATAAAGTATATTGTCTTAAAAATGTACATGGTCTTGATCAGTAATTAAAGTTATAATAATTTAAGAAACAATTCAGGATATGGACACAGAAGCATGTACAAGGGCTTTTCCTTGTAGCTGTTGATATTATCTAAAAACTGGTAGAAAGAAACTGAGTTTCTAACAGGAGTCTGAGTAATTTTTGATAGCCATACATTGAAACTGAAGTTACAAACATGTTGAGGTAAAAGATAATTTACAGAAAAGTGAGATTTTTCAAGAGAATTGGTAATAATTCCATATTATAATGTATACATTTCCATGGCATAAAAAGAAAACAAAGGCATACATAGAAATGTTAACAATGATTAGTGCTAATGATGGAATACCAGGTGTTTCTTATTTTCTTTTCCTGTCTATGCATCTCCTCATACTCCTCTAATTACTATGTATTATACAATTAAAATGTCAAATATATATAATATTTTAATATAAAATAACTACTGATTTAAGTGTGTTTTATTTGGAAAATATATGCCAATACAAAAACGGTCTAAAAAAGCTAAAATACAGATTACCATACCACTTGTTTATTTAGCCAATATACACTGTAAACTTCATGAGGGCAGGAAGCATACTGAATCTTTTGCTAGTTTATATCCAGAGCCTAGCAAATTCAATTATAACTTTTATTTTAAAATCCCACAGGATACAAATATATATCCATTAATTCATTTTATTCAATATCTCAAAGCAGTAAAACATTTGATTGGAGAAAAAAATCATGAAAAATATCTTGCCATTTAATATAACACAAGTGACATTTATATTACTTGTAATTATATGTTAGCCCTCCTGCCCACAAAACTCCAGCAAAGTTTTTGTTGCACTTTAAGTGAACTGGATATATAGGTTTTATTAATCCAAATAATTCTGACTCATGATATCATGAGAATGGTTAATATGAATCATTCAAAACTATTTAATAAAGTTAGAAAGCGAAAAATAATAATTGCACTGTGAATTATAATTGTGTAAAACTACTTGCAAATCACTGGAACCTTATACTCTAACCATAATTTTAAAAGTTAATACAGCATTTATTTCAAAAATAAGTCAAAGGGTAACTCAAACATTTATTGTATTTTATTTTAAGCAAAAAAATACTGAGATAATAAAAAAATAACTTGCAGTTTAAAAAGGAAAAAATGTACTCCTGTACTTTTCAGGTACCTGAGTAAAGAAAGTAGGAAATTATCAAACTATTATAGGTAGTAAGTATAATAGATTCATTCTTTCTCATGTGTCTCATCCTCCATAACAAAGGGCTGAAAAGTATCAGACGTATAAAATTACCTTTCTTTTATGAGAAAAAAACCATTGTAAAAATGTACCACAAACATCAATAAGAGGAAAATCAACAGCCACTACCTAACCCAATATATGTGAACCAATTAAATGAGAAAATATGCTTTCAAAATGGAATATTACTCAACCCTAGAAACAGGCAAAAATGTCAAATATGTTGTGGTAGGCAGAATACTAAAGATTTAAGATATCTCTTTCAAGAATCCTAAGCCCTGGTTATTCAAACAAAAACTAAACTAGGTACTGCTGTGAAGGGACTTTGTAAATGTAACTAAGGTTGTGAACCTAAATGTAAGAAGATTATCCTGTGTTATCCAAGTGGGCCAATCTAATCAATTGACCCCTCAAAAGTAGAGCTGTTTCTCTAGTTAGAGGCAAAGAATTGTAACAGAATAGAGAAATAGGAAAGATGAGGCAGAACGGGAGGTCAGAGATGAGGCATGCAAAGGAATCAATGCTGTCTTTAAAGATGGAGGAAGGGAACTAGATACCAACTGGGCATCTAAAAGCTGAGAATTACACCAAAAGACAGAAAGAAAATGGGGACCTCAGCCTTACAACTGAATAGGGCTGAACCTGAATGAGTTTGGAAGTGGATTTTCCCCAGGGCCTTCCAAACTTGGAGCAAAGAAACCTGGTGAGCCCATCAGGATTCTGACCTGCAGAAGACAGTAACTGGGCGTTGTTTAAACCTGATAAATTTCTAGCAGCAATAGAAAATGAATGCACATATGCTTATGTCTTTCTTTCTTTTAGACATTGACTTGATAAGGCAGATTGAGCTATGAAAGCAAGTACGTGGGATGACATGATGCCATAAGAGAGGTACAGAATTGTAAAACTAGGAAAGATCCATAGTTCCAAAAAAAGGTACTTTTTGATGAAGAACCTTTAAAAGTTTAGGGGCATGTCTCTACATTTCCAGTACCTCAATACATAAATCATAACATACTCCTCATAATAGTTTTTTTAAGTCAAAATTACATCAGAACTATGGAAGTAAGAATACTTGCATCTGTTCACTACCATTTTTAAAAAGAAACATAGTAGATTTTGCCAGTACATAAGTCTTCGTTTGTAGATTCATATTAAACAGGCAGCCCTAAAAGCTTTAAGGATTGCTATACTAATTCAAATCTTCAAATCAAAGCTACTTTCATAAATACATCTTTATAATTTACTATTTTAAGGTTTATAGATTATAAAAACAGCTGCTAAAACGTAGTAAAGATCGTTCCATATGAATGATGCTTGAGAAATTACATTTAAAATCAAAGCTCTAAAATTTGATTTAAAAGAGGTTAAGTGCTTGTTCTCCAGTAATCTGAATTTTAAAAACTTATTAATAAAATAAAAACTCTATTGTTACATTAAAATAATTTAATAAAGCTACTTGACCAAATATGAAGTCATCCAGCCATACAATTGTAAACATAATTTTTGCTTAGAAATCATATGATTTTAGAAGTGTATTAAACTTTCTTTTTTTTTTTTCCCCATTTATTTATTTTATTGCATTTTAGGTTTTGGTGTATTAAACTTTCAAAGCATCTGAATATATAAATAACATGAGGCTTTTAAT
The DNA here is from genome assembly GCF_001604975.1 of Cebus imitator. Classification (NCBI taxonomy): domain Eukaryota; kingdom Metazoa; phylum Chordata; class Mammalia; order Primates; family Cebidae; genus Cebus; species Cebus imitator. The sequence continues at coordinate 1,254,507 of NW_016107486.1, read as the reverse complement.
TAATGCCACTAAACCTTAAATGTCATTTGACCTGGAGATGAAATGGTAGCATAAGTATTTCAAATAGTTGATAAATAGTCAAACTATAAAATTAGTAAGAAAGGTCATGTGCAATGTGGCACAAAGACCATATTATTAAAGACTAAATGAGTAGGAAAAAAATTCTTAAGAACCTCTCTGAAAAGTGTCCTGTTTTATTTTAACATGCATTTGAGCAATAGGAACAGCAAGTGCAAAGGTTCTATATTCCAGAAATAATTAGAGCAGTAAAAAACAAACAAACGAGAAAAAGACCATTATGTTGGTAAAGAACTGAGAGGGGTTAGGAGATAAGATCTCAGGGTAAGTCCCTGTAGGACATTAGAAGGATTCTGAAGAAGATGAGATGTCATGTTCCATCAGAAGTGTTGGAGGAGAGGAGTGATCTGATCCAGTTTGTATTTCAAAAAGCACTTAGCTGCTACGTTAAGGATAGACTTAGAGTGGGGAAGAATAGAAGCCTGAATGTTAATAATCTCACTCATATAAAATTGGCTTTAAAAAACTGGTAGACACTCCAAAAGGTCTGAGAAGTGATTGGATTCTGAATATATTCTGAATATAGAGACAACAAATAAAAGGTATGGCAGTAATTGAGAGCGGATGATAGCTTGTATTAGGTTGGTACTAATAAAGCAAATAAAATGAATTCAGAGTAAGTTTTAAGTTTTAAGTTTTGGTTTCAAATTCTTTTGAAACCAAAAGAATTTGATGGTAGATTGGATATAGAAAGAAAGGAAAGAGAGGAAAGAATTACATCACCTGCATAATGACTTTTCAATCAATAGTGGACCATGTATATCATGTTCATACTATAAGATTATTTTTACTGTCCCTTTCTATGTTTAGAGACACAAATACCTACCACCATATTACAATTGCCTATAGCACTCAGTACAGTAATATGCTGCACAAGTTCGTAGCCTAAGAGCAATAGGGTATACTATATAACCTATAGTATACGAGGGTGTACAATCCCAAGGTATATGTAAGTACACTCTATGATGTTCACACAATGAAACTGCCATAATGACACATTGTCAGAATGCATTCCCACTGTTAAACAACACATAACTATATTTTTGGGTTTTGGGATTAAACAACTGAGTAGATGCTAGTATAAACAAATCAAAAGTAATGTATTTGTCACATTAAATTTGAGATATTTGTTTTTGATGTTTTTAATACAAAAAAATCAAATAAGTATAAAATACATAAGCCTAGAATACCAGGGCTGGGAATAACAGATATAAGAGTGGGTAATTTAAGGATGATATTTAAAGCCAGAGATTGGGTGAGATCACCCACAGGGAGAATGTATAATAATGAAAGAAGGAAACCAGAGCAAGACTATAGTAAAAAGAAAAGTACTCCAACACTTAGAAGACATGCAGACAAGAAGCCAGTAAAAGAAAGTAAAAAGGAACAGACTAAGAGGGTTGGGAAATGAAAAAAGAAACATAACATCAAGAGAAGAAAGTCTTCTATAAAGAAAGAAATGGACAACTTTATTGAGTTTAGAAAGAAGTGAAAAATAGGATAGTGGCTAGAGAAGGGTCTGAGACCAAGGGAGGTATTTTTAAGACAGATGATACTAAAATATATTTGTATGCTGAAAAAAGTGATTCAGCAAAGAAGGTGAAATTCATGATATAGGAGAAGATGATAATGGCAGAAATGAAGAAGAAAACAGTAAATGAGTTGACCTTTGATTAGAACAAAGACATTCATTTATAGTAAAACAAACAACAGAATGAGTATGAGTACTAATGCACATAGTTGGTAGATGTTTATAAGAAATGACGAATTTCTGTCTTAGTGCTTCTATTTTCTCAAAAATGCTAGTAAAAGGCTACTACAATCAACAAATTTTAGTGGTAAATATACGGATAACTGTTTTCCATATTCTTAGATGTCTACTATACAGTTATTACTCACCATATATATCCAAATTTGGGAACATGTTAATTGTTCCAGTAACAAAATATATTCAAAATCATTTCCAAGCATGGAAATGAGTATCTTTTTTTCCAACCACTTCAGTCTTTAGATTCAACAGTCAAGAAGGAGACAGGGCAAGATGGCCAAATAGAATCCTCCAGCAATTGTCCTCTGAAGGAACACCAATTTGAACAACTATCCACTCAATAAAACACCTTTATCAGAACCAAAAAATCTAGTGAGCAATCCCAGCAGCTGGTTTTAATAGAATCACAAAGAAAGAGGCATTGAAGAGAGTAAGAAGACCAGTCTTAGATTGCCTACACCACCCCTTCCCCAGACATAGGCAGCACAGCACAGAAAGAATCTGTGTGCATAGGGGGAGGAAAGTGAAGTGAGTGTGACTTTGCATTGGAACTCAGTGTGGCCTGGTCACTGAGTGGAGCACAACACCAAGCAGAATTCTACCAGTGCCTATGGAAGGGGCATATAAAGCAGCCCTGAGACAGAGGGAAGTCCTCTGCTCCAGCAGGAGGAAACCAAGTCCTAGTCATCTTCACCACCAGCTAACTAAAATGGCCTGAGGCCCCAAATAAATTTGAGTGGCAGTCAGGACACAGTGACTGCAGTCCTTGGGCAAGCCCCAGTGCTATTCTGGTGTCCCTAATAGTGGGTTTGGGGTGACCCAGTGTAACACCAACTGCAGCAGCCCACAAGAGAACCTGCATCACCCTCCCTCCACTCCAGGCAATGCAGCACACAGATAGATTCCTTTTCCTTGGGGGAAGGCAAGAGAAGAGTGCAGAAGACTATGTCTTACAACTTGGACACAAGCCAAGTCATAGTAAAATAAAGCACAAGGAAGATTCCTGAAGTCTATGATTCCAGGCCTTTGCTCCTTGGTTGATGTTTCAAGATCCATTCTCAGCCAGCAGGGAATCCACTGGCTGACAACCTGCTGACTAAAGAGACCTCGGGCCTTTAATGAACAACAGCAACCACCAAGCAGTAGTGGTCACAGGCCTTGGGCAAGCCCCAGTACTGTGCTGATCTGGAAGGCTGGAGGCTTCATGTATGACTCAGCATGGTGCCAGCTGTGGTGGTCAAGGCAGTGCCCATATCACCTCTCCCCAAATTCTAGGCAACTCAGCATGGAGACAGGATCCTTTCGCTTGAGGGAAAGAGAGGAAAGAGAGCAAAAGATTTTGTCTAGGAACCCAAGGAATTCTCCCTTATCTTCCTCAAGTCCACCAAGGCTGTGTTTCTAGGAGTCTACAAGAGTCATAGAGTTCTTGGGCTTAGGGTACCCACTAGTGCTGAAACAGCTACAGTGAAAACAGGCTTAAGTAACAACACTCAGTCTCCTTTGAATTCCGAGAAAACCCTCTCAAGAAGAATAAGTGAAAAGAAGTCCAGACTCTGAAGGCTGGAATAAATACTTAACTCTTCAATGTCCAGACAATGATGAAGGTCCACAAGCATCAGAAACCTCCAGGAAAACATGACCTTAGCAAATGAACTAAATAAGGTATGAGTGACCAATCTTGAAGTAACAAAGATATGTAACCTCTCAGACAAGAAATTCAAAATAGCTGCCTTGAGGAAACTCAACAAGCTTCAAGATAACACAGAGAATTAATCAGAATTATACCAGAGAAAAAAAAATTTTTTGAGGCAGTCTCACTGGCCCATGCTGGAGGGCACTGGTATGATCTTGGCTCACTGCAACCTCCATCTCTCCCAGATTCAAGCAATTATCTTGCCTTAGCTTCCCTAGTAGCTTGGATTACAGGTGCCTGCCACCATGCCCAGCTAATTTTTGTATTTTTAGTAGAGACGGGTTTCACCATGTTGGCCAGGCTGTTGTTGAATTCCTAACCTCAGGTGATCCACCCACCTTGGCCTCCCAAAGTGCTGGGATTACAGGTGTGAGCCATCGCACCCAGCCTATATCAGAGAAATTTTACAAAGAGATTCAAATAATTTTTTTAAAACAATCAATTCCTAGAGCTGAAAAATACAATTGACAAACTGAAAAATGCATCAGTGTCTCAATAGCAGAATTTATCAAGCAGAAGAATAAATTAGTGAGTTTGAAAACATGAAAATACACAGAGGAGAAAAAAAACAAGAATAAAAAGGATGAAGTATGCCTAAAAATCTAAAAAAAAAAAACTTCAAAAGGGCAAATCTACAAGTTATAGGCCTTGAAGAGATGTAAAGAAAAAGATCAGGATATAAAGTTTATTCAAAGAAATAATAACAGAGAACTTTCCTAGCATAGAGAAAGATAAGAATATCCAGGTACAAGACAGTCAAAACCAGCAACAAATTCAATCTAAAGAGACTTCTTCAAGGCATATAATAATCACTCTTAAAGGCCAGGGACAAAGAAAATATTCTAAATATAAAGGAGCTCCATATGTCTGGCAGCACATTTCTCAGTGGAACCCTCATATGCCAGGAGGGAAGGGGATGACATATTTAGAGTGCTAAAGGGAAAAAGGCTTTCAACTTAGAATATTATATCCAGCAACATCATCCTTCAAATATGAAAAAAATAAAAACTTTCACAAACAAACACTAAAGAATGTCACAAACACTAGAACCATCTTATAAGAAATGCTAAAGGGAATTCTTCAATCTAAAAGAAAAGGATGCACAAACAGCAAAAAATCATCTGAAAGTATAAAAGTCACTGGTAAAAGTAAGTATACAGACAAATACAGAAAATGCTATCACTGTAATTGTGGTATGTAAATCACTTGTTAGGCCATTCTTACATTGCTATAAAGAAATACCTGAGACTGGCCAATTTATAAAGAGAAGAGATTTGACTGGCTCACAATTCTGCCGGCATAGTACCAGCACCTGCTAGGCTTCTGGGGAGGCCTCAAGGGAGCCACTATTGATAGCAGAAGGCAAAGGGGGAACAGGCATCCCACATGTTGAGAACTGGAGCTTACATGTAACATGGCAAAAGTAGAGGCAAGAGAGAGTGGAGAGGGTGGTGCCACATGCTTAAACAACTGTGTCTTGAGAGAATTCACTCACTATTGTGAGGACAGCACCAAGCCACAAGAAATCTGCCCCCATGAGTCAAATGCCTCCCACCAGGCCACACCTCCAACACTGGGGATTACAATTCAACATGAGATTTGGTGGAGATATATATTCAAACTATATCATGACTCATATCTTTAGTATGAAGTCTGAAAGACACCTGTCAAATATAATAACTACAACAAATTGTTAAGAGATAGACAATATAGAAAGGTATATATTGAGACCAAAAAAAAAATCCCCAAAATGGGGGGAGGGGAAATGAATTTAAGTGTAGATTTTTAGTTTTATTTTTGCTTGTTTTGTTTTTCTTTTCTTTTCTTTGTAATCAAAGTTGTCATCAGTTTAAAACCACTGGTTGTTTTCTGCAAGCCTCATGGCAACCACAAAACAAAAACTTATAATAGATACACACACATACACAAAAAGCAAGAAGTTAAAATGTACTACCAGAGAAGAACTCTTATACACAAGAGAAGACAGGAAGAAAGACGGGAAAAAAAAAAGAAGACATTAACAAAACAACCAGAAAACAAATAACCAAATAGCAGTAGTTAGTCCTTTCTTATTAATAAATAATAACTCTGAATATAAATGGACTAAAGTCTCCAAGTTAAAGAGACACAGTGGTTGAATAGATTAAAAATAAGACACAACTATATGCTCCCTACAAGAAACTCAGTTCACATATAAAGACTCACATAGACTGAACATGAAGAGATGGAAAAAGATATTCCATGCAAACGGCAAAAAAAAAGAGCAGGAGTAGCTATACTTATATCAGCTAAAATAGATTTCAAGACAAAAATTATAAAAAGAGACAAAAAAAGTCATCATATAATGATAAAGAGGTCAATTCATCAAGAGGATATAAGAATTCTAAGTATACACCCAACACTGGAGCATCCAGATACAAAGCAAATAGTAGAGCTAAAAAGAGAGATAGACTAATACAGTAATAACAAGGAACTTCAACACTCCACTGTAAGCATTAAACAGATCATGCAGATAGAAAATCAACAAAGAAACATTAGATTTAATCTTCGCTATAGGCTAAATAGACCTAAAAGACATTTACAGAACATTTCCACCAACATCTACAGAATCAGAAGTTATATACTTATAACTCTTAAAGGAGTTAGATTCCCAAAATGCACTTTAAAATTATTTTTATTTTTATTTTATATTTTGAGAAAGAGGCTTGCTCTGTAGCCCAGGATGAAGTGCAGTGATATGATCTCAGCTCACTGCAACCCTTTGCCTCCTGGGTTCATGGAATTCTACCACCTCAGCCTCCCGCGTAGTTGAGATTACAGGCACCTGCCACCACACCCACCACACCAGAAATATTATTTGTATTTTTAGTAGAGATGGGGTTTCACCATGTTGGCTAGGCTGGTCTCAAGCTCCTGACCTCAGGTGATCTGCCCACCTTGGCCTCCCAAACTGCTGGGATTATAGGCATAAGCCACTGTGCCCAGCTGTTCTTTACAAATTAATAGTTCAACTATCAAACTATCAACTAAATATAAAAATTAAAACAGGTTCTATGTAGTCTGATTATAACGCATACTATTGTTTTTTACCATCATCCCTTCCTTCACTTCTGGTAATAACCACTCCCCCATACATAGCTGCTTTTGGACAAATGTAATTCCATATATTTCTGATGTGATTAGTTGCAGAGGTGGATATGTAACCCAAGTTGAGCAAATCAGAGTCCTTGATGGTGAAGTTGAGAAGGAAAAGTTATCCTTCTTCTTTCATAAAAAGCTTAAAAATATAACTCAGGAAGTCAGCAGTCTTATCACCCAGAATATTATGAACCCTTTAGACTAAGGCCAACACACAAGCAGAAATTAAAATGAAAGTCTAAAAGCAACAAGAGAGGTGGAGAGAGATAAAAACACACAGAAAAAGGGAGAAACAGAGAGATGGGGCTGGAGGAGAAACACAGAGACAAACTGCAAGGCTGAGACAAAGAGTTTCCTGATACTGTCTGAGTCACGATGTTGTCTAACTCCAGTTAACCTGAAGACCAGACCTACCTCTTCTTTCCTAAGTACTGAATACTTAAGCTAATAAATTCCCTTTATTCATTTAATTGAGTTTAATATGGGTATCTGTCACTTGCAACCAAGAGAAAGGTGGATAATTACTCTGCCAGACATGAGTAAAAATTATCTGGTAGATAAACATTCTACCAAAGTTGAATAAACAGTGACATTTCCTCCCCTGCATAAGTAAACAAAAGTACAGAGCATATCTAGACTTATTTGCATATACTCATCATTAACCAACCAGGTGAGCAGTCTAAAAAGTGACTCAAAATATTTGTGTGTGCATGGGTAAGGCAGAAGACAGGCATTATGTGAAAAGCTTGGTTGGTAGGTATTACGGGTTAAATTGTGTACCCCACAAAAAAGATATGTTAAAGTCTAACCCCTGAAACCTCAAAATGTTCACCTTTTTGGAAATAGGGTCATTGCAAATAGAATTAGTTAACTTCAAATGAGGTCACACTGGACAACAGTGTGCCTGAATCCAGTATGACTGGTGTTGCTACAAGAACACATCCATGTCTCTTCCTAGGTTCTTGTGGTTGCCTAGAAATCTTCGGTGTTCCTCGGCTTGCAGTTGCACAACTTGAATCTGTGCCTTCATAATCACATTATATTTTCCTTGTGTCTGTCTTTACATGGATGTCTTCTTGTAGGGACACCAGTAATATTGGATTGAGGAACACTCCAGTCCTTTACTAAATATAGGATGTCAAATTTAATTCAACATCATATATGGTGATCTCCAACAAAAAGAATCATTTTTCTTTTTTTAAGACAAGGTCTTGGTCTGCTGCCCACACTGGGGTGCAGTGGCAGAATCACAGCTCTCCGCAATTTTGAACTCCTGAGTTCAAGAAACCCTCCCACTTTAGTCTCCTGAGTAGCTGGAACTACAGGCACATGCCCCCATGCCTGGCTCATTTTTTAATATTTACGAAAAACAACGTCTCACTGTGCTGCCCAGGATGGTCTCAAACTCCTGGGCTCAAGCAATCCTTCCCTCTCAGCCTCCCAAAATGTTGGGATTACAGGTATTGAAATCACCTTTGCAAAAATTAAAACAGGACATTATGACAGTGAAAGAGCTCAGACCTAACTGATCCCATCTTGCTTCTAACCTTTAAGCTACTCTTGTTCATTCCTGCATGTAAGCTGAACTAACCTTGGGAAGGAATTTAGTTTATGGTTTTGTAAGTGCCCAGTGGGTTCACTATGCCCGTTGCCTAGACAGAGCTGATTTACTTAGACAGAGCTGGTTGTGCAGTAGACTGGAGTTTTATTATTACTCAAATCGTCTCCCTGAGCATTCAGAATTGGAGTTTTTAAAGAAGATTTGGCAGGTATGTGCTTAGGAATTGAGGAGTGCTGATTGGTCAGGTTGGAGATGGAATCATAATGGGGTTGAAGTGAGGTTTTCTTGCTGTCTTCTGTTCCTGGGTGGGACTGCAGAGGTGACTGAGCCAGATTACCAGACTACGTTGTTTCAGCTGATCCATCTAGTACAGGGTCTGCAAAATATCTCAAGCACTGAACTTAGGTTTTACAATAGTGATGTTATGCCCAAGAGCCATTTGGAGAGGTTCAGACTCTTGCAACCAGAGGCTGCATAACCCCTAAACCATAATTTCTTTCTTTTTTTTCTTTTAAATTAGATTGAGGCTCGCTTTGTTGCCAGGATGGAGTGCAGTGGCGTGATCTGCTCACTGCAACCTCCCCCTCCCGGGTTCCAGTGATTCTTCTGCCTCAGCCTGCCAAGTAGCTGGGATTATAAGCACCCGCCACCATGCCCCGCTAATTTTTCTTTTTTCGGGGGTGGGGGGTAAAGATGGGGTTTCACCACATAGGGCAGGTTGGTCTTGAATTCCTGACCTCAAGTGATTCACCCATCTTGTCCTCCCAAAGTGCTGGAATTAGAGGTGTGAGCCACTGCGCCCAGCTCTTAAACCATAATTTCTAATCTAATAGGGAATATATTAGTCCTACAAAGGCAGACTGATCCCCGGGCAAGAAAGGGGGTTCTTTTTGGAAAATGCTATTAATCAATCTTGTTTCAGAGTCAAACCATAAACTAAATTCCTTCCCAAGGTTAGTTCTGCTTATGCCCAGGAATGAACAAGGATAATTTAAAGGTTAGAAACAAGATGGAGTCAGTTTGGTCTGATCTCTTTCACTGTTATAATTTCCTGTTTTAATTTTTGCAAAGGTGGTTTCTGTTTGACTCTAAAACAAAATTCATAATAGCCCTTTTAAAAAAGACCCCTTTCTTGCCTGGGGACCAATCTGCCTTTGCAGGCTAACAAATTAGCTACAAAATCTGAAATTATGGTTTAAGGGTAATGCAGCCTCTGGCTGCAAAAGTCTGAACGTCTCTCCAAATGGCTCCTGAGGGTAACATCACTATTGTAAAACCAAACCATTTTCTGTGATCCCACCTAGGAACAGAAAACAACAAGAAAACCTCACCTGAAACCCTCTATGATTCCATCTCCAACCTGATCAATCAGCACTCTCCACTTCCCAAGCCACCATATTATCTTTAAAAACTCCAACCCCCAATGCTCAAGGAGACTAATTTGAGTAAAAATAAAACTCCATTCTTCTGCACAGCCAGCTCTGTGTGAATTGCTCTTTCTCCATTGCAATTCTCCTGTCTTACTAAATCAGCTCTGTCTAGGCAGCAGGCCAGGTGAACCTGTCGGTGGTTACAGGATGAGCTACTGTGCCCAGGTGAGAATTATTTTCCTCAAACAAGTAGAGATTGGAAGATAAATGAACAGAATGAATAAAAAAGACATTATAACATGTCTAAACTAAGATTAACATAAAATTAAATGTAAATTAAAAACAAATAATTCAAGTTAGTGGTCTAGTTCTTGAAGAGCATCATACTTACCCAGAGTTTTACAGGCAAAAAGAGCCATGGCACTTTGCAATCTGTCCGGTCTTAGCGCCTGTACTACAAGAATCTTAAAATAAAATGCAGAGAATATTTTAAAAGAAGAAAATTCCTGCAAAACCTTTAATTAAACAATAATTAATGTTATCTAATTAAATAAATGTTTACTAAATATGGGAACACTTACCATTGTTCTGTATTACTGTGCTTTAAACTGTCACAATAGGTATATAGCAAGTATATATCAAAAATATTATTGAAATCCATTTACTTCCTCAAGCCTATCATCAAAAGTAAACACAGGGCTAGCAATGTCTTCTGACTCTAATAAAAGGGTAACTGGCAGGTGAAAATCATGGTATGGGTGAGACATTTCTGGTGACAGCAAACAGAGGCCGAGAAATCCTCCCTAAAATTTTCAAAATTTTTATCTTAAAAAAAAAAAAATAGAAATAGCATCTTGCCCCGTCACCCACACTGGAGTGCAGTGGTGCAATCACATCTCACTGCTGCCTTGAATCCTGAGCTCACGTGATCCTTCCACCTCAGCCTCCCACGTAGCTGGGATTACTGAATCATGTATATCTATGATAGTCCTAAATGTTTAAGTTTTATTTTTTCTTAGTCATTTTCCTTTTTGTTTAAACATTCTTGGGGAAATAGAATTCACTGTATATGGAGACACAAAGGCGTTAGATCCAGAGAAGAGATTAATGGAAAGGTCATTTCCTGGAGCTTCAACTTCTGAAGAGCTCGCCCACTCTCTAAGCCTTTTGACTAGCAAAAAAATTTGAGCAGAATCTCCCAGTACGTTTCATCATTCTGTTTTAAAATAGAATGTGAAAAATCCCCTGTTACTCACTATTCCTTAAAAAGAACTCTTTTCCTTAAAAAGAACTCTGGGAAATGATTGTGAAACCTGTACAATTTGTACCTTAGTTTCTTTCTGAAATACATTTTTCCAATTACAAGATACCCCTGGGGTCTGAGGCAGAGGGAATAAGAAAAGCCACAGTGAAAGAAACTCTACCCAGAAACTTTGGTGTGATTTAATTGTGAATAAGTTGGCAAAAGCAGCAAGCCCTTCCCCAAATATGTCATTAAAGGTAAAGTAACACTAAAAGCAAAGCTTTCCTTTAAATGGCTTCTGAATAATAAGAGAAACATTAAACACTTTTTTGCATTTAAATAACACTGAATTTTACCTGCTGAAATAAGGAAACTTTCTTTGCAAGAATAGATGGAAACTCTTGCTCACACGTTGAATTATGATAATAACTACGCCATAGAGCTGCATCTTCAAGGCAGAGGGTCTGATAAAGACTGGGGAGAGCAATCTAAAAAATAAAAATGGCCATATATAGTGAGCTATAAGGAAATACAAGCCCATATATTTATTTTTTAAAAAAACTAAAAGTGAGAACCAATTATTAGTTGGTGTTTATTACTCGTTTTCTACATTGTGTTGGCTTGTCTAATTATTTCTAGGTCAGCAACACTATAGTAGACTCATCTAATGTTAAAGCCAGAACTAAAATACATTTCCAAAGTAGTACCAAATCAGTATTCATAAGTTAAATCTTTTCTCTATAAAAAAACATTTGTACCTAGCTATCGCCACCTTGTGGAGAAAACAAATGCTGTCGTTAGGATCAAGTGTAAATTTTAAGGATTGTCAGGTTAATATGTCAAATTTCATATTAATACTAACAAAGACTCTCTTTGTCAAAACTTTGGTCAGGCTCCCCTGAACTCTCTTTGACTAGGCCTCAATCAGGGCTTCCTGTCCTGCCTTGTAGTATCCCATTTTAACAAGAATTTTCTTAAGTAACTTTAGCAAGAATCCCTACCTTTGATATCCAAATTCCTCCTCTCAACTGGGCCTGGTGGCTCACGCCTTTAATGCCATCACTTAAGGAGGCCGAAACAGGTGGAACACCTTAGGTCAGGAGTCTGAGACCAGCCTAGACAAGATAGTGAAACCCTGTCTCTACTAAAACAAAAAAAATTAGCCGGGCATGGTGGTGGGAGCCTGTAATCCCAGCTTCTCGAGAGGCTGAGGCAGGAGAATCACTTGAATCCAGGAGGCGGGGATTGCAGTGAGCCGAGATGGCACCACTGCACTACAGCCTGAGCGACAGAGCAAGACTCCATCTCAAAAAAAGAAAAATTCCTTCTCTCCCAGCCTTGTTATCTGTTAGTATCTGCTCACTGACCCTCACCACTAATCCTTACCCTACTTCTTGGGTACAAATTCTCACTTGTCCATTTTATAGTCAGAATTGAACCCAGTACTATACAGAAGTCTCTTTTCACCTATGACAATAGTTTGTTTAAATAAAACTTATCTTCACAGCTTTAATTTGTATAGAGCTCTGTTTTTCTAAAATGATATAAAATTTAGGAGGAAGTCAAATTGTCTCCATTTGCAGACGACATGATTGTATATCTAGAAGACCCCATCGTCTCAGCCCCAAATCTCCTGAAATTGATAAGCAAGTTCAGCAAAGTCTCAGGATACAAAATCAATGTGCAAAAATCACATGCATTCCTATACACCAATAACAGACTTAAAGAGAGCCAAATCAAGAACAAACTGCCATT
>NW_016107486.1:1226140-1240286 GCF_001604975.1 Cebus imitator | reverse complement strand
GCCACGTGTGTACCTATGCAACAATTTTGCATGTTCTTCACATGTACCCCAAAACCTAAAATGCAATAAAATAAATAAATGGGGGAAAAAAAAGATATGAAATTTAGTAACAAAGAAAGTTTTTCTAAACCATATTTGTTTATGCCTCTATTTGTAGACATGTTGCTTCTGTTGTTTCTAAATGTTCTAACCCCTCTTTGCTACCTCATAAATTTCTATTCCACGTTCAATATTCACTTTAAACAATATCATCTTTCAGAGGTTTTCGCAAACATTTTAATTCCCTCTACCTCAAACTGTGTTTTCTTTTTCCAAATTTTCAAGAGTGGTCTGTAAGATCAGAAATGTAAATCTCTAAAGACAAAGAAATTTCACTGAAAACAAATGAGAAATTTAGAAGATCTATATCTTCAGCATAGAACTTCATATAATATAAACATAAATCAAGTATATAAAAATGCTTTATCCAAACATCTATATTCACATAAAATGATCCATTATACTGCCCAAATTTCACTATATAACTTAACTAAAATTAAACTGCAGAAAATTAATTATATTTCAATTTAATTACTTTTTAATAAATGATCTCAGCCTATTAAAATAACTCTTGATGGTGGTCTGTTAACTTTAGTGACCTTTAGTATACAAAGTCCCATCATTACTAATTTAGGTGTGCTATACATTATATAATCATCATGTATTTGGGTACCTTGTATACTGCCAACCATTATGACAAGGTAATTATTTGATATGCTCTCTACAGTGTAAGTTTGTTCATGGCAGAGTCTCTTAAATATTAAAATATAGACATCTGTCATTTTACTTGTATAAACAAAAAAACAGAGCTTATCAGTAGTTAGAGCAATAAAAACAGATTTTTTTTTTCAGGGCTATTACAACAGAGGAAGCAACAGAGGAAAAGAGACTCCAGCATAGAGCAGGGCTCTATTTTGAATACAGCATGGGCAAGTGGAAATACAGCATGGGCAAGTGAATACACCAAGGAGCAAAGTGAGGTCAGTGGATGAAAAATTACTAAGAGGAAACATCAGGGGTACGAAGATTTCTGGCTAAACCAAGCTAATAGGATTCTTAATGAAGATAGGCCAAAGTCATCAGAATCACCTTGTGAATGGTAGGGAATGAGGAATCTGATTGGATATCAAGAGTAATCAGATATGGAAGATGAAGAAATTCTCACTAAACCAGCTTTGCAGGGTTCTTGTTAAAACTCGATTTTATATGGCAGTGCACAGATGGGCCTAGAAGAAGGTTCAAGAGCCTAACTAAAGTTATCAAGTAAAGACTGTCACTAGCATTATGCCAAAGGGTAGCACGCACCAAATAAATGATTAATGAAAAAAAATGGAGGCTATAAAGCAGAATCCCCCCCTTTTTTTTTAATTTCGTTTACTCAACAAATATTTATGAAATGAAGTCAGTAAACAGTAGTGGTGAAGAACCCAGACTATGCAGCAAGAAACCCAGTTTTAAATCCTGGCTGTGCTTCCTAACTGACCACCAAGTTACTATATCTCTCAGTGCCTTAATTTCCTCATCTGTGACATAAGGACAATTACAATAGCTACCCCATAATGTTATTGAAAATATTTAGTGAGATAATCTCTTTTAAAATTCTGTATAATGCCTTGAACATAGTAAGCCATTGGTAAATGCTAGTTATTCTTACTGTTTTTATCATGTGCTATTATAATGCCAAAACAATTGTGAAGAAAAGCAGGGGAAGGAAAGGAAAGATGGAAACATATATGCATAGATTTGGAGAAAAGTGTATTTGTCTTTCATTCCCACAAAAAGAACATTTTAGCCTAAGTAGTTGAAGAACACAGAACTGTTGAGAGTTAGGCTTCTAAAATGCTTTTTCTTCCCCCATGTCACCATCCTCATAGCCTAACTTACCTTTGTGGCAGGGGTGTGGAGAGAGAGAAAGAAAATACTGTATTTGGAAGGCATGCTGTCTCATAATGAAAGGTTTAATAATTACTGATTAAAGAACTAATCACAATAATTATTTGGTAACTTTTCACTGGGGGAATTTAGGTCCTATTAAAAGTACTAACACTGACTATGAATAAGGAGCAAAAAGTATCAACAGAAACAATGAAAATATAGAAGAAAGTAAAATATGTCTCATAGTAGAAAAGCAATACCTTTAATGTTGCCACGGCCCAGCTTCGTTCCTGATCTATCCAAGATGGAAGTTGATCACGTATTCTTTGTTGAGAGTCCTTTAATAAAAGCAATTGTTTTCTTTAGGAAACTCGGTAAAATTCAGAGTTTAAAAAATAGCATTAATTAGCGATTTTACTATTTTGAAAAAAATGTTCATTCTATACATTATTTCTTTTTTATATATATATTTTACAAGTCACCATGGTAAATTCTATGTAATATATGAGGGATCGAGAACCATTTAAGGAAATGTTGCAATCATTTTTTCATTGTGCTTAATCTTTCATGAAACTTCAGAAAAACTCAAATGTCATGAGAAACAGTCATAAAAGTTACATTATTTTTAATTATATCTTACATTTCAGACATAATCTAGGTTTCATGTTATATTTTGGGTCCACTGCTGGAAGAGTATTATACGTTATGTATTCAAATAGGAAATTATTAGAAAAAAGCTAAATTTGAATGAAGTTATTAAAGGTTCTAAAATATAATTTTTAAACTTATATAAGAAAAATTTTCAAGTTATAAGATATGATTTTCTTAAAGATTATAAATTTATCCTTGGAAAAAAATACATATACTGAGACCAAAAAACACATTAATTTCTTAGTATTACATATTCTCAGAATATATGTCTTTAAAATAAACAAATATACTTAAGTCTATATTGTAGGAAATACTTGAGGCCAGAATATATTCTTCTAATCAAAATATAATTTCAATAATAATTTAGAACACCTCTGAAGCAAATTATATTTCATGAACAAAAAGCCAGAAATATTTTTTCTAAAAGCAAAATAGATTTTGTTATTTTAACTTACAGCTTTCCTTAACATGTCTCCAACAACCACACCTGTAAATGTATCCCATTCCTATTGAATAAAAATATAGGAACACAAAAATATAAAAATGATAACCAGCCAAACAATTTCTAACTTTCCCTATAAGATAGCTTAAACTGCAGTTTTCTAAATAGACAGGGAAAAAGAAAAATAGCTCATTTCCATCTTACCGCTTCTAGTACATTAACATTATAAAGAATGAATTAATGTGACAACATAAAATACTAATATAAAATCTATTAAAATAATTTTATTAAAATAACTCCATTATATACATGAGTCTCAACATCTAAAAATTTAAATGTCGTGTTCAATTAACATTTGTCACTACCTGTTAATTGTTTTTCCACAGGCTATTTGTTGCTAAAAACTAAGCAGTAAGGTGCACTTAAAAATTTAAAAATAGTATCCGGTAGGAAAAATTAAGAAAAGTTATTCTGTTAACGTATCTTTTCCCACTGATTGGAAGAAGATGCATTATTATTATTATTATTATTATTATTATTATTATTTTGCCATAGAATTAAGATTAATCAAGTGTTGTGGAATCTAGTGCTAAGAAAATCTATGCCTTCACTGTGGCGTCCCCAAGTTAGACCATAATGGTGACTACTATACTATTTGTTACACACTGGCCAGTAAATAAGCAAAACATATGAAAATTTGAGAGCATGTGGAAAAACTACCAAAGCAACATATTTTCATCCTTCACTCACCCTGTCCAGACACTCTATTAGAACGATGCAGCACAAATAAGTAAAATATGAATGAGTACTACTACATTACGTGAGTCAGAGAAAAATGTTCTCCGTCCCCAATGATAATTTATTTATTCTTTAGGAAAGAAAAATTGGGATTGTATATATTTCATGGAATATACTGATCATGGTGAAAAACATTATATAGGAGGAGGAAAAGACATCAAAGTTAACAGCAGGAATAAAAGGGACCAAGTTAATAAATTCAGGAGAAACTATTCAAGTTAGCCAGCGCATGTGGAGTCAGAGAAAAACAGAGAGAGAACATGGAGAGATCTGTGAATGGTATGCATTCTTTCAACAATTATATTCAAATGAAGAGAACCAGAAAATTGCTAAAACTTGGCCAAGCAGAGTAAAGTAGGTCAAAGTTGCACCTCCCATATACCATCCCTTGGCACCCTGGCTACTGGACTCTCAGTTTATGATAAGGGCATAATACTGAGAAAAATTACTTTCAAATAACTTTTTTTAAAAATTGTAAGCAGACAAGAGATGTTTTTGTTAGCTTCAGCTCAAGGGAGGTCCTTTTCAAGTTTGAGAAGGGGTTACATGGCAGACTAGAAATTAGATCATAAACAAGGAAGATAAATTATACATAAAAACATTAACACAAACCTGTAGGCTCAGGAAAACTTCTGAGAACTGCCCACCCACATGCTTCACCTGCTGACTCTTGACAGGTCAGTGGAAGCAATAAATAATGCAGCTGTGTACCAATATTGTCTCACTTTTTATATTTATGAGCTCTATGGCCTAGGCCAGGAAAATAAGAAGGCTGACTCTTCTGTTGCCCTAAGTAAACCTGGGTTCAGAAAAATGTAGGCATCTTGGTAGATTTCTTTCCCTGCCTTAGTATCACTCTGGAATGTAAGGCTCATCCACAGGGAAGAACTAGAAATCACCATTTTATTGTACAAATAGGTTGATATATAATTTCTAGCCTAAAGTAACTTCTAATCTAAACATGAATCCACCCATTAACAAATTTCTATGTTACTGTAAAATTTCTGTCTTTAATTTTGACTTACATTTTCTTGAAAAAGTTCAGGATGCATGCCTCGAACAAAATGCAAAGCGAACATCAACTGATCAGCCTGCAAAGAATAACAGATATTATATTGCTTTTTAAAATTTTGTCTTTAGAAAAGCATAGTCCTTAAATTTTGGCTCACAAAAATCTCTATTCTGTATTCATATGACCAACTTTTATCAATATAAGAAATGACTATTCAGATTGCTTTCTACATCTTAGAAACACTTCAAGTCAGGGAGGGAGTCAGAATAAGTGACCAAATTTTTAGAGAAAGCACTAAAAATTAAGCAGTGGGCCCATGTCATTAAAAAACAAACCCAACTAACTTAGCCAGATGAAACATTAATACAATTGTGAAATTTAGCTTAGTCGTTTTTCACCAGATACACCTCACGCATTAGCAATCTTCAATTTGTCACTGTGTAGGTTTAAACATATGGGTGACTACATGCAATTATGACAACTATTTTCTCCTTACTATGTAGATTAATTTCCTAAATCAAACAGGAAACTGTAGTGAACTCCTCATTTTCCACACAAGAAGAAAAGTTATGTCAAATAAGCCCAAACAACAAATAATTCATTCAATGTGTTATCACTTACATAAAAGAAAGTTAAAACATGAGTAACTAATTGAGGTTAGATAACATAGAAAAAACTATTAGGTATCCCAATGCCTTAGATGTAAAACAAAGCAGAATTAAAACAAGGCTGTCAATAAACAGGTATCAAAAAAGGCACCAAATCACAAAGAATGAGAATTATCAAAGGAGAAGGTCATATCTACTTTATCAGAAAACTAGAATACAGATTATGCTGAAAAATTTCTGAGTAAAGGAAGGAGGAAAAAAAGAAGAGAGGATAGAAAAATAAGGTAGAAATTAAGATTCAGACTTTCAGGAGCCACCCAAAAGACAAAACGAAAAGAAAGAAGGAAGAAACAAAGTCAAAGAATGTAGGAAGTGAATTCAATAATATGTCATACACATTCTACTAGATGCTGCCGGTAGTCTTAGGAGGATCATACTCTGACGTCAACTCGTTGAAATTAAATAATATATTCACAAAGAATTGTAAACCAATTATTTTTCCATAAGTAAGAATTGGTCCAATTTCTAAGAATATATTAAATTAAATAAGAGCCACAAGTTTATTTAGGGCATACGAAATTGAGTAAATAAAATTATGTTTTTATTAAAATATAATAAAACATCTTTCTGGCAAAACAATACTGTCAGACATATAGTATGAAAATGGATAATAGCAACATGATATATCAAAAACACGTCTCTTAAATACAAGGTACCTATGCAAAATAAGATTTGATGTTTTAATATTTTAAATGTTGTGGAAGTAAATCGATTTGTTTCCATTTGTGGAAAGACTATTTTTAGTCCACACAGTGTACTGACTCTACTCTCCATGGGACTGTGTAGGCCTTGTTCTCCACTGCATCCCTATTGCCCAGAATGGTCAGGTGAATTACAAGTATTTGTTATAAGAAGAGTCTCAGTAAATGGGCCTTAAGAATCCACACAGAGTGCAATGGCTCACGGCTGTAATCCCAGCAATTTGGGAAGCCAAGGCAGGCAGATCACTTGAGGTCATGCGTTCGAGACCGGCCTGGCCAACATGGTGGAAACCCCGTCTCTACTAAAAATACAAAAATTAGCTGGGTGTGGTGGCACATACCTGTAGTTCAGCTACTCAGGAGGCCAAGGCAGGAGAATCACTTCAACCCTGGAGGCAGAGGTTGCAGTGAGCTGAGATCTCACCATTGCACACTCCAGCCTGGGCAACAAGACCGAAAAAAAAGGAAAAGAAGAAAGGAACCCACACAAGCCCAGGATCAAGAAACTAGATATAAATTCCATCCCTCCTATTTTGCTAGCCAGGTGACCTTAGCCAGAAACAAATTATATCATCTCTCTTGATCTCAGTTTCCTTCTCTGTAACGGGGGACAATAATATTAAATACTATCTACCTCACCACATTATTTTAATAATTAGATTAGATAATGTATCTGAAGCACTTGGCATGATACCTAGCACACTCTAAAAGCCCAAAAAATATTAGTTACTATCATTTTGTTGGTAGTAATAATAATGAATAAAATGAACCCTACATTTTATTCAATCACTATTAATTTTTTATCTATGGAACACAATTACCAACTTGCAAGGAATTAATATAGAACATCAGCAATTGGTGTCTCAGCTCTAGAAAAATGGAAGACGAAAGACTAATTTTCAAAACTTTCCAGCTACAAATACTTAAAATCTTAGATAAAAGATCCTCAAGCACCAGAAAAAAAGAGTAAATTAAAAATCAGAGCATCATTAAAACCAGCTATAGCAGTCTTAGAGGAAAACAGTCATGGTAGCCTAGGGCACAACCTACCAGAGCCAACACAAGGAACAATATTAAAAATGAGATTTCTTTCTTTCTAAAACTTGGGCCCTTAAATAATTACATTATCAGTAAAAATATGAACTAGAACAAAAGTGCCTATGCTCACATGAAACAACAAATTTACCTGGAATCTAAGCAAAAGAAAAGTGTCTTCTGAAAAAAATTAAACATCATACTTGCGCAGAGCACAGACTTAAGGCATAAATTTTAACAATGGACTGACAAGGAGTCCCTAAACAACAGAACTAATCGTGATGTCACTGGGTTACCTGCTAAGAGCCTAGGCAAGCTTGCTTTAGAGAACTACTCCCTTACCCCAGATCTCAAAGAACTCCAAAAGATAAAGTATCACTGAAGATGAGTTCACAGTCCAAAATCATCAGCAGGAGAAAACAATTCACTATAAGCAAGAGTCATTAGATACATCAGAAAAGAAGACTAAAATGATAAGAATTTCAGATAATAGAACAATCTGAAAGAGACTCTCTAACAAGTGTCATTAAATACTCAAGAGCCTAAGAAGGGACTAAATATTCTAGAAGTAAACAGCACTTCTGAAAAAGTCAGATGAAGGAGTGGGAAAAAACTTTATAATTGTTTAAGTTAGACCCAGATGAAGAAAAATTTATTAAATTATAGCAAAATGAAAGAAAACCCTAAGCAAATTGCCCACATTAAAATAAAATTGGAACTAAATTTTTAAAAAATTGAATACAAAAAGCTATACATGTGATAATTTGAACACACATTTGGTATAACTATATGAGCACAAATAAATTTGTGAAGAATAAAACCAAATTTTTAATACCTGTTATGTAAGTTTTAAAAGGGGGTAACAAGTAGGGGAGGGACTGAAAAGGAGACCTTTTTTTTTTATTTATATGTATACATTATTTGGCTATTACAAAGAGCATGAATAACTTGTAATATAAAAAATTAAATGGCATATGTTAAAATAAGAATTAGGCTCATAATAGTTTAGTGACAAATAGCTTTGAGATAATTTGCTTATAATTTTCCATTTTACACAAGTTAAAATTGAGGCCCAAAAAGCGAGTTTTGGATTACAGTTAAGTGCAAAACCTTTAAAAGGAAAATACACAGGGTGGAAGGCAAGATGACCTATGAGATGCAACCAGGCGGAACAGCTCCCACTGAGGGGCCAAGTAGAATGGTGTGCCCCTAATAGATCTTCAGAGGGAAAGCACCAAGAGTGATAAAAGGAAGACACAGAAGCTGTGTTGAAGGAGGACAAAGTTGGGAACCCTATCCAGAGCTACTGCACACCTGGACTTGTTCCTGGTCCCCAATGGCTCTGGGGACTAGGTGAGCTGTACTGGCAAGAAGCAACCTTTCCTCACCACAGGCCTCTGGAACTCAGACAGAAAGGGACCCCTCAACTACCACAGACACTTGAGTTGGCAGGAAGAGGGGCTTAAAGAAGTGGTAGGGGCAGCAAGCCAGCTGATGTGGAGCTCAGGGGGTTTGGTACCGGAGTATGTGCAGCAGAGCCGTCAGGGACGGCCATTCCCCTAGGCTCAACTTGCTCCCATAGGAGACTTTAGCTCTAAGGGAACTGTTAGTCCTGAACTCTGCAGGGCAGTCTTGCCTATCAAACTAGCTTGTTTAACCTGAGCACCCTTGGTTTACTGGTATCCCTAAAAGTCCCAATCTGGCCTTGCCTGCTTGCAGAGCAGCCTCAGGTGCCCAGGGAATCTGCACTGGAAGATCATGCCCGACTGGCAGAAAGCTCCAGCAGAGCTGTGTTCACAGCCATGCACCAGCCCAGGCGCTGCATCCCCACACTCCAGCTTCCCTCCGGCCCACAGCGACTCCCCACATCTTTGCGAGGCATGTTTGTGTGGCCAGGTTTTGCTTTCCTTGCCCTATCAGCATGTGAAAGTGCAGTCTGCCCAACCTCCCACCACCCACCACCATTACAAAAAGAGCCTTGGCAGGCAGAGAACTAACGGGCCCCACCCCAGCCAGTGGCTGGCTTTTGCACTAATACTGCCACTGGAGTGGAACTAATTGCAGAGAACGGAGGGTTCTCCCCAGACCTGAGTAACTAATCCTGCTTGTAGGGCATATAGAAGGCACCCACCTGCACCCACAGGGGCCCCACCCTTGAGCCAACACCACGTGCAGTGTTACCATACACAAAGTCACCAGCAGGGGCTCCCCACGCCCTCTCCGTAGCTAAGCTGCCTGACGCCACCTTGGTGAATGCAGGCAGAAAGGTAGGCACTCTGGGACCATTTAGTACCCTGACACAGCTGCTGCTACTGCTGCTGCTGGCACATGCAAACAAGGATGAATCCCACTGTCACCGCACTATGAAATGCTTTGGCTTACACCACCTAACCAAGTGTAGTGAAGAGTAGTCACAGAGCACCTTGCTCCTCCCACCCCACCTGCCCTCAACTGCCTCCGACTGCCCCTGACTGCCCCCCACTATATGAATTCCTAACCACAGTGGATTCCTAATCTCAAGGAGCCAGAGATCAAAGTTGGGGCCTAACACAAGTCCCCCAGAATTAGAATACACAGTCCAGAGAATAGGAAACAAGCCCTGGACCACTAAAATCTTCAAGAAACAAAAGCAGTTAACTAAATCCGCCTTAAACCTCAATCAAACATTCCATGTCATTAAATAGAATAAAAGGAAAAAAAAAAAACAAAAAACCCATCCAAAAGTGAGCAACCTCAAAGACTGAAGGAAGACAGGCCCAAAAAGATGAGAAAGAACCAGCAGAGAGCTCAAAAGGACAGAGTGCCTTCTTTCCTCCAAACAACTGCATAACCTTTCCAGCAAGCAACCACATTGAGATGGCTAAAATGACAGAAACAGAATTCAGAATATGGATAAGGAAGATAATAGAATTCAAAATAAACATCATTGAGCTACAGTAGTACATTGAAAACCAATCCAAAAAAGCTAAAAATCATGATAAAACAATGTAGGAACTGACAGACAACCTAGTTATTGTGGAGAAGAGTATAACTGATTTGATAGAGCAGAAAAACTTACAAGCACTTTATAATGCAATCACAAGTACTAATGGAAGAATACATAACATGGAGGAAAGAATCTCAGAGCTCGAAGACCTTCTTTCTTTTTTTTACTTTAAGTTCTGGGATATATGTGCTGAATGTGCAGGTTTGTTACGTAAGTATATACATGTGCCATGGTGGTTTGCTACACCTATCAATCCATCATCTAGGTTGTGAGCCCTACATGCATTAGGTATTTGTCCTAATGCTCACACTCCCGATTTCTCTCACTCCCTGACAGGCTCCAGTGTGTGATGTTCCCCTCCCTGTGTCCATGTGTTCTCATTGTTCAATTCCTACTTATGTGTGAGAACATGCAGTGTTTGGTTTTCTGTTTCTGTGTTAGTTTGCTGAGAATGATGGTTTCCAGCTTCATCCATGGCCCTGCAAAAGACATGAACTCATTCATTTTTATGGCTGCATAGTACTCCATGGTGTATATGTGCCACATTTTCTTTATCCAGTCTATCATTAATGGGCATTTGGATTGGCTCCAAGTCTTTGCTATTGCAAATAGTGCTGAAATAAACATATGTATGCATGTGTCTTTACAACAGAATGATTTGTAATCCTTTGGGTCTATACCCAGTAGTTGGAATGCTGAGTCAAATGGTATTTCTAGTTCTAGATCCCTGAGGAATTGCCACACTGTCTTCCACAATGTTTAAACTAATTTACACTCCCACCAACAGTGGAAAAGCAGCCCTATTTCTCCACATCCTCACCAGCATCTGTGGTTTCCAGACTTTTTAAAGATCAGCATTCTAACTGGCATGACATGGTATCTCATTGTGGTTTTGATGTGCATTTCTCTAATGACCAGTGATTATGATCTTTTTTTCATGTTTCTTGGCCACATAAATGTCTTTTTTTGAAAAGTGTCTGTTAATATCCTTCACCCACTTTTTGAAGGGGTTGTTTTTTTCTTATAAATTTGTTTAAGTTCCTTGTAGATTCTGGATATTAGACCTTTGTCAGATTGATAGATTGTAAAATTTTTCTCCCATTCTGTAGGTTGCCTGTTCACTCTGACGATAGTTTCTTTTGCTGTACAGAACCTGTTTAGTTTAATTAGATTCCATTTGTCAATTTTGGCTTCTGTTGCAATTGCTTTTGGTGTTTTAGTCATGAAGTCTTTGCCCAAGCCTATGTCCTGAATGGTAATGCCCAGGTTTTCTCCTAGGGTTTTCATAATTTGAAGTTTTACGTTTCAGTCTTTAATACACCTTGCGTTAATTTTTGTATAAGGTGCAATGAGGGGGGCCAGTTTCTCTTTTCTGCATATGGCTAGTCGCTTTTCCCAGCATCGTTTATTAAATAGGAAATCCTTTCCCCATTGTTTGTTTTTGTCAGGGCTGTCAAAGATCAGATGGTTGTGATGTGTGGTGTTATTTCTGAGGCCTCACTTCTCTTAAATTGGTCTATATATCTCTTTTGATACCAGTACCATGCTGTGTTGATTAATGTAGTCTTGTATGGTTTGAAGTAATGTACCACGATGCCTCCAGATTTGTTCTTTTTGCTTAGAATTGTCTTGGCTACACAGTCTCTTTCTTTGTTTCATATGAAATTTAAAGAAGTTTTTCTAGTTCTGTGAAGAAAGTCAATGGTAGCTTGACAGAAATAGTATTGAATCTATAAATTACTTTCGGCAGTATGGCCATTTTCATGATATTGATTCTTCCTAACCATGAGCATGGAATGCTTTTCCATTTGTTTGTGTCCTCTCTCATTTCTTTGAGCAGTGGTTTGTAGTTCTACTTGAAGACATCCTTCATGTCCCTTTTAAGTTTTATTCCTAGGTATTTTATTTTCTTTGCAGCAACTGCGAATGGGAGTTCACTCATGATTTGACTCTCTGCTTCCCTATTTTTGGTGAATAGGAATGCTTGTGATTTTTGCACATTGATTTTGTATCCCGATACTTTGCTGAAGTTGTTTATCAGATTAAGAAATTTTTTGCTGAGACAATGGCATTTTCTAAATATACAATCATGTCATCTACAAACAGAGACAATTTGACTTCCTCTCTTCCTATTTGAGTATCTTTTATTTCTTTCTCTTGCCTAATTGCCCTGGCCAGAACTTCCATATTGTATTGAAAAGGAGTCGTGAGGGAGGGCATCCTTGTCTTGTGCTGGTTTTCAGAGGGAATGTTTCCAGCTTTTGCCTATTGAGTATGATATTGTCTATGGGTTTGTCATAAATAGCTCTCAGCTCATATCTCTATTTTGAGATATGTTTCATCAATACCTAGTTTATTCAGAGTTTTAGCATGAAGCGTTGTTGAATTTTATTAAAAGGCTTTTCTGCATCTATTGAAATAAGAATGTTGTTTTTGTCATTGGCTTTGTATACGTGATGGATTATGTTTGACATGCATATGTTAAATCAGCCTTGCATCCCAAGGATGAAGCTGACCTGATCGTGGTGGATAAGCTTTTTAATGTTCTGCTGAATTTGATTTGACAATATTTTATTGAGGATTTCTGCATCAATGTTCATCAGCGATATTGGCCTGAAATTTTCTTTTTTTGTCATGTCTCTGCCAGATTCAGAATCAAGATGATGTTGACCTCATAAAATGAACTGGGGAGGAGTCCCTCTTTTTCTATTATTTGGAATAGTTTCAGAAGGAATGGTATCAGATCCTCTTTGTACCTCTGGTAAAATTTGACTATGAATCCATCTGATCCGGGGCTTTTTTTGGTTGGTAGGCTATTAATTACTTCCTCAATTTCAGAACTTGTTATTGGTCTATCCAGGAATTCAGCTTCTTCCTGGTTTAGTCTCAGGAAGGTGTATGTGTTCAGGAATTTATCCATTTCTTCTAGATTTTCTAGTTTATTTGTGTAGAAGTGTTTACAGTATTCTCTGTTGGTAGTTTGTATTTCTGTGTGATCAGTGGTGATATCCTTTTATCATTTTTTATTGTGTCTATTTGATTCTTCTCTGTTTTATTCTTTATTATTCTAGCTAACAGTATATCTATTTTGATTATCTTTTCAAAAAAACCAGCTCCTGGATTCATTGATTTTTTTGAAGGGTTTTTCATGTCTCCGTATCATTCAGTTCTGTTCTGACCTTAGTTATTTCTTGTCTTCTGCTAGCTTTTGAATTTCATTGCTCTTGGTTCTCTAGTTCTTTTAATTGTGATGCTAGAGGGTCAATTTTAGATTATTTCCCACTTTCTCCTGTGGGCATTTAGTGATATAAATTTCCCTCTAAACACTGCTTTGGCTGTGTCCAGAGATTCTGGTATGTTGTCTCTTTCTTTATTCTCATTAGTTTCAAAGAACTTCATAATTTCTGCCATAATTTTGTTATTTACCTAGTAGTCATTCAGGAGCAGGCTGTTCAGTTTCAATGTAGTGTGGTTTGAGCAAGTTTAATCCTGAGTTGTAATTTGATTGCACTGTGGTCTCAGATGATGTTTGTTATCATTTGTGTTCTTTTGCATTTGCTGAGGGGTATTCTACCTCTAATTATTTGGTTGATTTTAGAATAAGTGCTATGTGGTGTTGAGAAGAATGTATATTCTATTGATTTGGGGTGGAGAGTTCTTTAGATATCTACTAGGATTGCTTGGTCCAGAGCTAAGTTCAAGTCCTGAATATCTTTGTTAATTTTCTGTCTCCTTGATCTGTCTAATATTGACAATAGGGTGCTAAATCTCCCACTATTCTTGTCTGGAAGTCTAAGTCTCTTTGTAGGTCTCTAAGAACTTGTTTTATGAATCTGGGTGCTCCTGTATTGGGTGCATAGATATTTAGGATAGTTAGCTCTTCTTGTTGCATTAATCCCTTTACCATATGTAATGCCTTGTCTCTTTTTTTTTTTTTTT
>NW_016107486.1:1223256-1225715 GCF_001604975.1 Cebus imitator | reverse complement strand
CCATAATTTCCCTGTCCAGTCTATCATCGATGGGCATTTGGGTTGGTTCCAGGTCTTTGCTATTGTAAACAGTGCTGCAATGAACATTCGTGTGCACGTGTCCTTATAACAGAACAATTTATCATCCTTTGGATATATACCCAGTAATGGCATTTCTGGGTCAAATGCAATTTCCATTTCCAGGTCCTTAAGGAATCACCACACTGTCTTCCACAATGGTTGAACTAATTTACACTCCCACCAACAGTGTAAAAGTGTTCCTATTTCTCCACATCCTCTCCAGCATTTGTTGTCTCCAGGTTTTTTAACGATTACCATTCTAACTGGCGTGAGATGGTATCTCAATGTAGTTTTGATTTGCATTTCTCTAATGATCAGTGATGATGAGCATTTTTTCAATTACGTGTAGAGACTTGCGTATGTTGAACTAGCCTTGCATCAATGGGATGAAGCCTACTTGATCATGGTGGATAAGCTTTTTGATGTGCTGTTGCAATTGACTTGCCAGTATTTTATTAAAGATTTTTGCATCTATGTTCATCATGGATATTGGCCTAAAGTTTTCTTTTCTTGTTGAGTCTCTGCCGGGTTTTGGTATCAGGATGATGTTTGTCTCATGAAATGATTTGGGAAGGATTCCCTCTTTTTGGATTATTTGGAATAATTTCAGAAGGAATGGTACCAGCTCCTCTTTGTATGTCTGGTAGAATTCGGTTGTGAACCCATCTGGACCTGGGCTTTTTTTGGGTGGCAGGCTCTTAATAGCTGCCTCAACTTCAGACCTTGTTATTGGTCTATTCAGGGTTTCAACTTCTTCCTGGTTTAGGCTTGGGAGGAGGCAAGTGTCCAGGAACTTATCCATTTCTTCCAGGTTTACTAGTTTATGTGCATAGAGTTGTTTGTAATAATCTCTGATGATGGTTTGAATTTCTGTGGAATCTGTGGTGATATCCCCTTTATCGTTTTTTATTGCATCAATTTGGTTATTCTCTCTTTTCTTTTTTATTAATGTGGCCAGTGGTCTGTCTATTTTGTTGATATTTTCAAAAAACCAGCTCCTGGATGTATTGATTTTTTGAAGGGTTTTTTGTGTCTCTATCTCCTTCAGTTCTGCTCTGATCTTAGTTATTTCTTGTCTTCCGCCAGGTTTTGAGTTTTTTGGATCTTCCTCCTCTAGCTCTTTCAATTTTGATGCTAGGGTTTCAATTTTAGATCTCTCCTTGCTTCTCATGTGGGCACTTATCACTATATATTTTCCTCTACAGACTGCTTTAAATGTGTCCCAGAGATTCTAGTATGTTGTGTCTTTGTTCTTGTTGGTTTCGAAGAACATCTTTATTTCTGCCTTCATTTCATTGTGTATCCAGTCAACCTTCAAGAGCCAGTTGTTCAGTTTCCATGAAGCTGTGCAGTTCAGAGTTAGTTTCTGCATTCTGAGTTCTAACTCGATTGCACTGTGGTCTGAGAGACTGTTTGTTATGATTTCTGTTCTTTTGCATTTGCTGAGGAGTGATTTATTTCCAATTATGTGGTCTAAAACTGACCACATAGGTAGGTGTGATGTGGAGCTGAGAAGAATGTATATTCTGTGTATTTGGGGTGGAGAGTTCTGTAAATGTCTATTAGGTTTGCTTGGTCCAGTTCTGAGTTCAGGTCCTGGATATCCTTGTTAATTTTCTGTCTGGTTGATCTGTCTAATGTTGACAGTGGGGTGTTAAAGTCGCCCACTATTATTGTGTGGGAGCCTAAGTCTCTTTGTAATTCATTAAGAACTTGCCTTATGTATCTGGGTGCTCCTGTATTGGGTGCGTATATATTTAGGATCATTAGCTCTTCTTGTTGCATTGATCCTTTTACCATTATGTAATGTCTTTCTTTGTCTCTTTTGATCTTTGTTTCTTTAAAGTCTATTTTATCAGAGATGAGAATTGCAACTCCTGCTTTTCTTTGCTCTCCATTTGCTTGGTAAATCTTCCTCCATCCCTTTATTTTGAGCCTTTGTGTATGCTTGCACGTGAGATGGGTTTCCTGGAAACAGCACACCGATGGGTTTTGGTTTTTATCCAATTTGCCAGTCTGTGTCTTTTGATTGCGGCATTTAGTCCATTTACATTTAGGGATAATATTGTTATGTGTGAACTTGATACTGCCATTTTTATGCTAGCTGGCTGTTTTGTTCATTAGTTGATGCAGATTCTTGAGTAATGTTGATGCTCTTTACCATTTGGTATGTTTTTGGAGTGGCTGGTACTGGTTGTTCCTTTATATGTGTAGAGCCTCTTTCAGGAGCTCTTGTAAAGCAGGTCTGGTGGTGATGAAATCTCCGAGTTCTTGCTTGTTTGCAAAGGATTTTATTTTTCCTTCACTTATGAAGCTTAGTTTGGCTGGACAGGAGATTCTGGGTTGAAAGTTCTTTTCTTTAAGGATGTTGAATATTGGCCCCCACTCTCTTCTGGCTT
>NW_016107486.1:1215343-1222791 GCF_001604975.1 Cebus imitator | reverse complement strand
CAAAGTTCTCATGTTGTGTTTTTCAGCTCCATCAATTCACTTATATTCCTCTCTATGTTGTCCATTCTTGTAAGCATTTCGTCAAATCTTTTTTCAAGGTTCTTAGTTTCTTTGCATTGGGTTAGAACATGATCTTTTAGCTCACTGCAGTTTCTTATTGCCCACCTTCTGATGTCTGATTCTGTGATTTCATCACACTCCTTCTCCATCTAGCCTTGTTCCCTTGCTGGTGAGGAGTTGTGATCCCTTTTAGGAGGAGAGGTGTTCTGGTTTTGGGTGTTTTCATCCTTTTTGCACTGGTTTCTTCCCATCTTTGTGGGTTTATCCACCTGTTGTCTTTGTAGTTACTGACTTTCAAATTGAGTCTCTGAGTGAACTTCCAGTTTGTGGATGCTGAAGTTACTTCTTTTTCTTAGCTTTCCTTCTAACAGTCTGGCCCCTCTGCTGTAGGACTCCAGGCCCTGCTTGCAGGGGAGTCACCTGCAGCAGCTGCAGAACAGTAAGGGTTGCTACCAGTTTCCTCTTCTGCTATCTTTGTCCCAGTACAATGCCCGCCAAATGTCAGTCTGTTCTCTCTTTTATGAGGTGACTGTTTGGATATACGTGAGTCAAGGAGCTGCTTGAGGAGACAGTCTGTCCTTTATTGGAGCTCAAGTCCTGAGCTGTGAGCTCCATTGTTCATTCAGAGTTGCTGGGCAGCACATTTAGGTCTGCTGCAGCAGAACTCATAAACACCCCCCTCCCTTTTTTTTTCCCCCAGGTGCTCTGTCCCAGGGAGTTAGGGCTTTATTTATCAGTTTTCGTTGTTCTGCTGCCTTTTTTTTTTTCTTTCAGGGCTGCCCTGCCCAGCGAGGAGGCAGCCTTGTCACTGTCTGCCTGCAGAGGCTTTGCTGAGTTGCTGTGAGCTCCACCTAGCTGCCGTGTGATCTTCCCTGCAGTCCTGTTTATATTGGTGTAGTTAGAGCTGCCTTGGCAATGGTGGCCCGCCTCTGTTATGGCGGACTCTTTCTGTAGTGGCAGGTTGCCTCGGCAACAGCGGGTTTCCTCAGCAACAGCGAGTTGCCTCAGCGATGGTCAGACTGCCTCCATAGTGGTGGAGTGTCTCAGTAATGGTGGACGCCCCTCCCCTACAGAGCCAGACCGTCCTGGGTTCAGCTGTGCTTGCTGTGAAACTCTCAACCCAGAGCATTTTCAATTACTAGGTTTTTTGGCTTGTTGTGGGGGGATGGGTGGGACCAGCCGAGCCTGATCAACTGGCTCCCTGACTCAGAGTCTTTTTTTGTTATTGTTGTTGAACAGTTGACTCTCTCTCTGTTGAAAAGGAGCCGGGATCTCCCGTGCTGTGACTCACTGAGCCGGCTGAAACAGCGACGCTGAGATTCCTGGCGGTTTTTTTGCCTAGGAATCTCCTGGCCTGGCTCGCTATTTCAGATGAATGGGCAACTCTGCCATTTCAGGGCTTCAATCGCCAGCTAAGAGGGCACCCGGACCAGTGTCTTTTGTATGGAGAACCACCGCTACAGGGCCCTGGCAAAGCAGCCACGCTGACCGAAACAGCCACGCTGGCAACCCATGGGGCTCCTCCGCCTGGGAATCTCCTGGTCTGTGGGCAATAAAAATCTATCTGGAAATGCAGCATCCACTCACCCTCTGCACTTTCACTGGGAGCTGTAATCCTGAGCTGTTCCTAGTTGGCCATCTTCCCGGAAGCTCCCTTTTTTTCTTCTTTGTCTCTTTTGATCTTCATTGGTTTACAGTCTGTTTTATCAGAGACTAGGATTACAACTCCTTTTTTTTTTTTTTTTTTTTTTTTTTTTTTTTTTTTTTTGGTAATATTCCTCCATCCCTTTATTTTGAGCCTATGAGATGGGTTTCCTGAATACAGCACACTAGTGGGTCTTGACTCTACCCAATTTGCCAGTCTGTGTCTTTTAATTGGGGCATTTAGCCCATTTACATTTAAGGTTAATATAGTTATTTATTGGATCCTGTCATTATGATGTTGGCTGATTATTTTGCCCATTAGTGGATGCAGTTTCTTCATAGTGCTGATGTTCTTTACAATTTGGTATGTTTTTGCAGTGTCTGGTACTGGTTTTTCCTTTCCATATTTGGTGCTTCCTACAGGAGCTCTTGGAAGGCAGGCCTGGTGTTGACAAAATCTCCCAGCATTTGCTTGTCCATAAAGAATTTTACTTCTCCTTCACTTATGAAGCTTAGTTTGGCTGGATATGAAATTTTGGGTTGAAAATTCTTTTCTTTAAGAATGCTGAGACCTCCCACTCTCTTCTGGCTTATAGGATTTCTGAATAGAGATCTGCTGTTACTCTGATGGGTTTCTCTTTGTGCATAACCCAACCTTTCTCTCTGGCTGCCTTAACTTTTTTCCTTCGTTTTAACCTTGGTGAATCTGAAATTTATGTGTCTTAGGGTTGCTCTTCTTCAGGAGTATCTTTGTGATGTTCTCTGTATTTCCTGAATTTGAATGTTGGCCTGTCTTGCTACCCTGGGGAAGTTCTCCTGAATAATATCATGAAGTGTGTTTTCAAATTTGGTTCCATTCTCCCCATCACTTTCAGGTACACCAATCAAACATAGGTTTGGTCTTTTCATATAGTCCCATAATTCTTGAAGGCTTTGCTCATTCCTTTTCATTCTTTTTTCTCTAATCTTGTCTTCACGTTTTATTTCATTAAGTTGATCTTCAATCTCTGATATCCTTTCTTCTGCTTGATCGATTCAGCTATTGATACTCGTGTATGCTTAACGAAGTTCTCATGCTGTGTTTTTCAGCTCCAACTGGTCATTTATGTTCTTCTCTGAACTGGTTATTCTAGTTAACAATTCATCTAACCTTTTTTCAAGGTTTTTAGCTTCCTTGCATAGCGTTAGAACATGCTCCTTTAGTTTGCAGGAGTTTGTTACTACCCATCTTCTGAAGCCTACTTCTGTCAATTCGTCAAACTCATTTTCCATCCAGTTTTGTTCCCTTGCTGGCAAAGAGTTGTGATCCTTTGGAGGAGAAGAGGCATTACGGTTTTTGGAATTTTCAGCCTTTTTGCTTCCTTGCATATGGTTAGAACATGCTCCTTTAGCCTCCTTGCATGGGGTTAGAACACACTCCTTTAACTTGGAAGAATTTATTATTACCCACCTTCTGAAGCCTAATTCCATCAAACTCATTCTCCATCCAGTTTTGTTGCCTTCTTGGCAAGGAGTTGCGATCCTTTGGAGAAGAAGAGGCATTCTGGTTTCTGGAATTTTCAGCCTTTTTGTGCTGAATTTTCCTAATCTTTTGGATGGAGGAAAATCTACCTTTGGTCTTTGATGTTGGTGACCTTTGGATGAGGTTTTTGCATGATGTCCTTTATGTTGACACTGATACTAATCCTTTCTGTTTGTTAGTTTCCCTTCTGACAGGGCCCTCTGCTGCAGGTCTGCTGGAGTTTGCTGCAGGTCCACTCCTGACCCTGTTTGCCTGGGTATTAACAGCAGAGGCTGCAGAACAGGAAAGATTTCTGCCTGTTCCTACCTCTGGAAGCTTCAACCCAGAGGGGCACCTGCCAGATGCCAGCTGGAGCTCTCCTGTATGAGGTGTCTGTTGACACCTCTGGGAGATGTCTCCCAGTTAGGAGGCATGGAGTTAGGGACCCACTTGAGAAGACAGTCTGTCCCTTAGCAGAGCTTGAGCGCTGTGTTGGGAGATCACTGCTTTCTTCAGAACTGGCAGATAGGAATGTTTAAGTCTGCTGAAGCTGCATCCACAGCCTCCCCTTCCCCCAGATTCTCTGTCCCAGGGAGACAGGAGTTTTATCTATAAGCCCCTGGCTGGGACTGCCACCTTTCCTTCAGAGATGCCCTGCCCATAGGGCTTATGAAGTATTTATTCTATATCTCAAATAAAGATGCTCAACAAAATCATAAAAATTACTATCCTGTTCTAAAAATATATTAACTATAGATTTTGCAACATTTTCTAAGAAGCCTATATAAGTGAACCATAATAATTCTATTTCTCTCAGTTAACTGCCTTTATAAGGTTCTTCTTCAACATTATATCTTAAGCTATATCCAAAGATTGTTGTCAAAAAAAAATCTGGCTGGGCATGGTGGCTCATACCTATAATCCCAGCACTTTGGGAGGCTAAGTTCGGTGAATCATTTGAGGCCAGGAGTTCGAGACAGCCTGGCCAACATGGTGAAGCTCTGTTTCTACTAAAAATACGAAAGTTAGCCAGGTATGGTGGTGCATGTCAGTAGTCCCAGCTACTTGGGAGGCTGAAGCAGGAGAATAGCTTGAATCCAGGAGGCGGAGCTTATAGTGAGCCACGACTTCACCACTGCACTCCAGCCTGGGCAACAAAGAGAGACTGTCTCAAAAAAAAAAAAAAAAAAAAAATTCTAAGTGAAAGAAAACCTCTGCATTTTCAAATATCTAAAATTTCTAAAATATTGTCCAATGTGTATTCTTCTGGGACGCATGTAATATGAAGACTTCTGTAACAAATTTATTTCGTTAACTCAGGATAAGACATTAGTTTACTTCCTAATGCTAACAATAGGAAATAATTTCCTTCCTCAACCCCAGGGACATTGGACAATATCCAGAGATGTTTTCGATTCTCATAATTGACAGTAGGGCGGGCTGGAAGGCAGAGATGCTGCTAAACATCCTAAAATGCACAGAACAGCATCCCCCACAACAGAGAATTATATAGCCCAAAACGTCAGTTGCTGAGGATGAGAAAGTCTGGCTAGATAATGAGCTACATAATTCACTGTCATTATCTCTTTCAGTGGCCACTGGTATGTTTAGAGCTAAGTCAGCTAACCTAGTGTTTCCTCTCTCCTCTTCACGTGTCACTTTTTTCCCCACTACGTCCAAGAATGTGATAAGGCATTCCAATTACATTTTCTGGAAAAATACTGAAAATACCAAATTTAATACCTTCCTAGTAGGGAAAGAGTTACATTATAACTATAAATACTAGGTTAAATCTCAGAACAAGTAGCATTTTATATTTGAAAAATATAATGCTTCTTACCTTAAATAGACAACGACATATATATTCATACACCATATGTTTTAATGAGCTGATAAGTGACTGGATTCTCTGTTCTGTATTTTCTGAATCCTGTAAATTACAATTGAAGATACATTAGGAAATATATAAACATTTAAAAGGTACTCCTATAAATTGTTCTTCTGGACTCAAAGCTGGTTCTGAAACAAGTATCTCTGATTATCAAATTCAAAGGACCAATCAAGTGCATTAATATTGATGTATTTTTTTAATGTAGAGAGTTAAAGCTTTCAATAAATGGAAATTACAATCAATTTCCAATAATACAATATAAGTTGAATTTCACCATACCACTTTTATTCTTACTGGCATTAAAAAAACTATCTATATCAATCTAGGTTAAAGCCATTTTAATTATGTGTATTATAATTATCAATCCAGCCCAAAACAATATGACAAGACCACCTTATAAAGAATTTCTCATTCTCAATATGGGAACCTCAATGTTCTTAAATCATGTGCTGCAGGATGAATAAGGATGAACAATAACTTTGAAACTGATGCTGTAAAAACTCACATGTAATTTTAGTTTTTGATCTAATAATTCCATTTTGCCAGATTGTAATAATTGAAAAACACATCATTAATGTCTATTTCCTTTCATTAAATAAAAAATTGTTTGGTACAGAACTGGAGGAAGAGAAGATTGTTCGACCTGGTCTTTTCCCTTAGTGTGATATGAGTTTTACATCTTAGAGAGCATTTGGAGAATACATGTCTTACTAAGATCGATTCTGGTATAACAATTAGAGTAAATTTGCTTGCTTCCTTGTGATTTATAAATTAATGCCAAGAAAAAAACCTAGTAAAATAATTTTAATGGCTTGGAAAAATATATCCAGGATCAGCAGAGAAATGTGTGAAATTGGTATAAAGAAAACAGTATGAACTGCCACTCAGATCCATCAATCCTAGGCTTCTAGTTGTGTAGTAGTATGTTCTAACCAAGACAGCTACTCATTAATTTAGATAGCAAATACTTGTATTCATTTCACTATATATTAGCAAAGATCACACATGAAATTGAGAGTTGGATTTACTAAAAGTCACTCTATCATAAGACACAGCACTGTACCTACAAGATCCGGTAATTTTCTAAACAACAGAAAGCAACTTTTGTACTTTCCATAGACTTATGACTGCTTAAGCCAACACAGTACAGCAGAAATGACACTGAACTAAGGCTGCATTATAAAAGGCTATTCAGTTTCAGTCTTATTCATTGAAATACATACTTAGTGCCCTGAGCTAGAAAATAAGAAGTCTGGGGATCCCAAGATGGATGAATAGGAGGCAGCTCTGGAAAGCAGCTCCCAGTGAGAGAGACACAGAAGCCAAATGGTCTCCACAATTCCAAACGAGGTATCACGTTCATTTTGTGGGTCTGGTTGGACAGTGGATATAAACCAAATAGGGCAAGTTGAGGCAAGGTGGGGCACTGCCCCACCCAGGAGGTGTGTGCAACTGACCGGAGGACTGGGGGATCTCCCCTCTGGGGCTTTGGTTTAGATATAGAGCTCCACCCAAGCCCTCTACAACCCATGGAACAGGAGATCTTTCCCAGGCTGAAAAGCCTCAGTGAGCTGCCTGAGCAGGGTAGAACAGCAACTTCAGCTGGCACCAGGGCTATCAGCATAGATCTAGGCAAAAAGCACCAGCGGAAGCCAAGAAAGCCAAAAAGCCAGTGAGACGGAGCTACCTGCCCCCCAGTAAGAAGGGGAACTGAAAGCAGGGAAACAGCCCAAATGGCAGGATGGGTCCCCTCCACCCCATCTCCCACCCCCGCACAAAGCCCAGCAGCCTAAAAAACTCTCACTCCAGAGTTATGCACCCAGAACATCAGTTAGAGAGTGACCAGGACCGATAGAGCTCAGTGGGGGAAAGGGAGCCACCATTGCAGAAGCCAGCCTAATTTTCCTGAGTAAATAAAAGATGCAGCAGCTCCACTGAATCTGTGAGAGCCCAGCAGCGCCTCTGCAGGCAGACAAAGGAAAGGCTGCCTCCCCAAGCAGCTACCTGAAATCAAAACTACATAAATCCAAGGACATGGGAAGAAACCAGCGCAAGAATGAAACCATCAAAAAACCAGAACACTTCTGCCCCACCACGAGATCACAACTCCTCACAAGCAAGGAAACAAAGCAGGACAGAGAACGAATTTGACAAATTGACAGAAGCAGGTTTCAGAAGGTGGGTAATAACAAACTTTTCTGAGTTAAAGGAACATGTTCTATCCCAATGCAAATAAATTTAAAACCTTGAAAAAAGGTTAGATAAAATGCTAACTAGAATAACCAGCGTAAGGAAGAACATAAATGACTTGATGGAGCTGAAAAACACAGCACAAGAACTTCATGAAGCATA
>NW_016107486.1:1209523-1215287 GCF_001604975.1 Cebus imitator | reverse complement strand
CAGAAGAAAGGATATCAGAGATTGAAGATCAACTCAATGAAATAAAATGAGAAGGCAAGAAAAGAGAACAAAGAGTGAAAAGAAAGGAAAAAGCTTTCGAGAAATATGGGATTATGTGAAAAGACCTAATCTACACCTGATCGGTTTATCAGAAGATGACAAGGAGAATGAATCCAAGCTGGAAAACACCCTTCAGGATATTATCCAGGAGAACTTCACCAACCCTGCAAGGCAGGCCAACATTCAAATACAGGAAATGCAGAGAATACCACAACGATACTCCTCTAGAAGAGCAATCCCAAGGCATATAGTCATCAGGTTCACCAGGGTTGAAATTAAGGAAAAAATACTAAGGGCAGCCAGAGAGAAAGGTCGGGTCACCCACAATGGGAAGCACATCAGACTCACAGCAGATCTCTCGGCAGAAACTCTACAAGCCAGAAGAGAGTGGGAGCCGATATCCAACATCCTTAAAGAAAAGAACTTTCAACCCAGAATTTCATATCCAGCCAAACTAAACTTTATAAGTCATGGAGAAATAAAATCCTTTATGGACAAGCAATTGCTGAGAGATTTTGTCACTACCAGACCTGCCCTATAAGAGTTCCTGGGGCCCCAAAGGGCCAAATCGCAAGCGGGGCGGGGTGGGCATGACCTTCGAATATAATATATGTTTGGAGACTGTCCGGAAAGCTGTGGTCAGTGTGTGTGGCCACCTGTACTGTTGGCCATGTCTTCATCAGTGGCTGGAGACACGGCCAGAGCGGCAAGAGTGTCCAGTGTGTAAAGCTGGGATCAGCAGAGAGAAGGTTATCCCGCTTTATGGGCAAGGGAGCCAGAAGCCCCAGGATCCCAGATTAAAAACTCCACCCCATCCCCAGGGCCAGAGACCAGCTCCAGAGAGCAGAGGGGGATTCCACTTCTCATTTGGTGTTGGTGCTTTTCCCTTTGGCTTTTTCACCGCTGTCTTCAATATCCATGAGCCTTTCCGCCGGGGCACGGGTGTGGATCTGGGACAGGGTCACCCGGCCTCCAGCTAGCAGGATTCCCTCTTCCTGTTTCTTGCCATCTTCTTCTTTTTTTGGCTGCTCAGTATTTGAGCTATAACTCCTTCCTTCCCACCTCCAGCCAGAGGAGAATCAGTATTGGGGGTCCCTGCTGACCTTTCCTTACTCCTGGATCCCCTTGACCCCTCTATTTCTGTTTGCTAAGGCCAGCCCTGGCTATTCTGCAGGACGGCTTAGGGACGTCTCAACATAAGATTGGAGAGTCTTCTGCTCAGAATCTCACTCAGTAATATTGTAATCGTCTGTCCTGGGGGAGAAGGATGGACTGAGAGAATGTCTTTCTCCTCTTCTGAGTCTTTGCTTTCCCTGATTTCTTGATTTGATCTTGAAAGGTGGGCAAGGCTCCCTTTGACTCTCCCCCACTCCCCGTCTTACTGATTTAATTTAATTTTTCACTCCCCAGAGTCTAATATGGATTCTGACTCTTAAGTGCTTCCTGTTCCTCACTACCTCCTTTAATACAAATTAAATAAAAAAGGTAAAAAAAAAAAAAAAAAAAAAAAGAGCTCCTGAAGGAAGCACTAAACACAGAAAGGAAAAACCAGTACCAGCCACTGCTAAAAGAACCAAATTGTAAAGACCAATGACACAATTAAGAAATTATGCCAACCAAAGGGCAAAACAACCAACCAGTAATAAAACGGCAGGATCAAATTCACACATAACAATATTAACATTAAATGTAAATAGACTAAATGCCCCAATCAAAAGACAGAGACTGGCAAATTGGATAAAAAGCCAAGAACCATTGGTGTGTTGTATTCATGAGACCCATCTCATGTGCAAAGACACACATAGACTCAAAATAAAGGAATGGAGGAAGATTTGCCAAACAAATGGAGAGCAAACAAAAGCAAGGGCGACAATCCTAGTCTCTGATAAAATGGACCTTAAACCAACAAAAATCAAGAGACAAAGAAGGGCATTATATAACAGTAAAAGGACCAATACAACGAGAAGAACTAAGTATCTAAATATCTATGCACCCGATAGAGGAGCACCCAGATACATAAAGCAAATCTTTAAAGACCTACAAAGAGACTTAAATTCCCACACAATAATAATGGGAGACTTCAACATTCCACTGTCAATATTAGACAGATCAATGAGACAGAAAATCAACAAGGAAATCCAGGACTTGAATGATCTAGACCAAGTGAACTTAATAGACTTTTACAGAACTCTTAACCCTAAATCCAAAGAATATACATTCTTCTCAGCACCACATCACGCCTACTCTAAAATCGACCACATAATTGGAAGTAAACCACCCCTCAGCAAATGCAAAAGAACAGAAATCATAACAAGCAATCTCTCAGGCCACAGTGCAATCAAATCAGAACTCAGGATTAAGAAACTAACTCAAAACCACACAATTTCATGGAAAATGAACAACTGGCTCCTGAATGTCAACTGAATAAACAATGAAATGAAGGCAGAAATAAAGATGTTCTTTGAAACCAACGAGAATGAAGACAAAATGTACCAGAATCCATGGGCCACATTTAAAGCCGTAACAAGAGGGAAATTCATAACAATAAATGAACACATGAGAAGCGAGGAGAGGTCTAAAATCGAGACCTTATCATCAAAATAGAAAGAGCTAGAGGACCAAAATCAAAAGAACTCAAAAGCTAGCAGAAGACAAGAAATAACTAAGATCAGAGCAGAACTGAAGGAGATAGAGACACAAAAAAAACACTTCAACAAAATCAACAAATCCAGGAACTGGGTTTTTGAAAAGATCAACAAAATAGATAGACTCCTCGCCAGACTAATAAAAAACAAAAGAAAGAAGAATCAAATAGATGCAATAAAAAACAATAAAGGGGACATCACCACTGATTCCACAGAAATACAAACTACCATCAGAGTTTACTACAAACAACTCTATGCACACAAACCAGTAGATCCGGAAGAAATGGATAAATCCCTGGACAATTGCATGACCCCAAGACTAAACCAGGAAGAAGTTGAATCCCTGAATAGACCAATAACAAGGGCTGAAGTTGACACAGCAATTAATAGCATCCCAACTAAAAAAAGCCCAGGTCCAGACGGGTTCACAGCTGAATCCTACCAGACGTACAAAGAGGAGCTGGTATGATTCCTTCTGAAACTATACCAAACAATACAAAAAAGAGGGAATCCCCCCCAATTCATTTTATGAGACCAACATCATCCTAATACCAAAATTGGGCAGAGACGCCACTCAAAAAGAAAACTTCAGGCCAATTTCCATGATGAACATGGACACAAAAATATTCAATAAAATACTGGCAAACAGAATGTAACAGCACATCAAAAAGCTTATTCATCATGTTCAAGTAGGCTTCATCCTGGGGATGCAAGACTGGTTCAACATACACAAGTGTATAAATGTAATCCACCACATAAACAGAACCGAAGACAAAAACCACATGATTATCTCAATAGACGCAGAGAAGGCCTTCAACAAAATTCAACAACCTTTATGCTAAAAACCCTTAATAAACTAGGTATCAATGATATGTATCACAAAATAATAAAAGCTATTTACAACAAACCCACAGACAATATCACACTGAATGGGCAAAAACTGGAAGCATTCCCTTTGAAATCTGGCACAAGACAAGGATGCCGTCTCTCACTACTCCTATTCAATATAGTATTGGAAGTTATAGCCAAAACAATCAGGCAAGAAAAAGAAATAAAAGGTATTCAATAAGGAAAAGAGGAAGCCAAACTGTTTCTATGTGCAGATGACATGATTATATATTTACAAGACCCCATCATCTCAGCCCAATATCTCCTGAAACTGATAAGCAACTTCAGCAAAGTCTCAGGATACAAAATCAATGTACAGAAATCACAAGCATTTCTATACACCAATAACAGACAAACAGAGAGCCAAATCAAAAGTAAACTCCCATTCACAATTGCTACAAAGAGAATAAAATATCTAGGAATACAAGTAACAAAGGATGTAAAGGGCCTCTTTAAGGAGAACTACAAACCACTGCTCAAGGAAATAAGAGAGGACACAAACAGATGGAAAAACATTCTATGCTCATGGTTGGGAAGAATCAGCATCATGAAAATGGCCATAATGCCCACAGTAATTTGTAGATTCAATGCTATCCCCATCAAGCTACCAATGACCTTCTTCACAGAACTGGAAAAAACCACTTCAAACTTCATATGGAACCAAAAGAGAGCCCACATAGTCAAAACAATCCTAAGCAAAAGGAACAAAGCTGGAGGCATCATGCTGCCTGACTTCAAAATACACTACAAGGTCACAGTAATCAGAACAGCATGGTACTGGTACCAAAACAAAGACATAGACCAATGGAACAGAACAGAGGCCTCAGAGGCAACAGCACACATCTACAATCATCTGATCTTTGACAAACCTGACAAAAACAAGCAATGGGGAAATGATTCCCTGTTTAATAAATGGTTTTGGGAAAACTGACTAGCAATGTACAGAAAACAGAAACTCGACCCCTTCCTTACACCTAACACTAAAATTAACTCCAGATAGATTAAAGATCTAAACACAAAACATAACACCAGAAAAACCCTAGAAGAAAACCTAGGCAATACCACTCAGGACATAGGTATATGCAAGGACTTCATGACTAAAACACCAAAAGCATTGGCAACAAAAGCCAAAATAGACAAATGGGATCTAATTAAACTCCAGAGCTTCTGTACAGCAAAGGAAACAATCATTAGCATGAACCAGCAACCAACAGAATGGGAAAAAATTTTTGCAATCTACCCATCTGACAAAGAGCTAATATCCAGAATCTACAAAGAACTAAAAGAGATTTATAAGAAAAAAACAAACAAAGCCATTCAAAAGTGGGTGAAGGATATGAACGGACACTTTACAAAAGAGGACATCTATGAGGCCAACAAACATATGAAAAAATGCTCACCATCACTGGTCATTAGAGAAATGCAAACCAAAACCATATTGAGATACTGTCTCACACCAGTTAGAATGGCGATCATTAAAAAATCTGGAGACAACAGATGCTGGAGAGGATGTGGAGAAATAGGAACACTTTACACTGTTGGTGGGAGTGCAAATTAGTGAAAGCATTGTGGAAGACAGTGTGGCAATTCCTCAAGGACCTAGAAATAGAAATACCATTTGACCCAGCAATCCCATTACTGGGTATACACCTAAAGAATTATAAACTGTTCTATTATAAAGACACATGCACATGTATGTTCATTGCGGCACTATTTACAATAGCAAAGACCTGGAACCAACTCAAATGTCCATCAAAGATAGACTGGATAAAGAAAACGTGACACATATACACCATGGAATACTATGCAGCCATAAAAAATGATGAGTTCGTGTCCTTCATAGGGACATGGATGAATCTGGAAAGCATTAATCTCAGCATACTGACACAAGAACAGAAAACCAAACACCATATGTTATCACTCACAGGCAGGTGTAGAACAATTAGAACACATGGACACAGAGAGGGAGCATCACACACTGCAGTCAGTTGGGGAGGGATAGGGGAGAAACAGCAGCGGGTGGGAGGGTAGGGAAGGATAACGAGGGGAGAAATACCAGCTATAGGTGATGGGGGGAAGAAGGCAGCAAACCACCTTGCCAGGTATGTACCTATGCAATGATCCTGCATGATCTGCGCATGTACCCCAGAACCTAAAGTACAATAAAAAAA
>NW_016107486.1:1175525-1209488 GCF_001604975.1 Cebus imitator | reverse complement strand
AAAAGAAAAGAAAAGAAGTCCATCCATTTACTCAGTGCTGTAAAAAAGCCAAGCCTCCTGCAGAGGTGCTGAAGTTGGCAGTCCTGCCATCAAGTATTCCCACGTACAACACCAGATGAGCAACTGGGGGTGCCTTAGCAACCCCAACTCTCAAGTCTTCCCCACTGAGGTCCTAGATATTGTGAAACAAAGAAAAGTCATCCCTGCTGTGTCCTGACTAAATTTCCAACAGAATCAATAAGCATAAGAAAATGGTTTTAATTGGCCAAGTTTTGGAGTAATCCAATACTCAACAGAAATAACTAGAACAATGTGCATATATGGGAAGTGGCTAAAGTATGGTATAATCTCACCATCTTTTAAAAATATTAAGTTTATATTCATTGTTAGAAAAGTTGTCCAGAATACACTAATACACTTTTTAAAGCACAATATTGTATCTTTTAGTTAAAACAATTTTTTATCCTTTAATATATCCTTCCCTCCATGAGAATATATGCTTGATAAGGCAGTATACAATTGTATCCCCATTATCTAGAAAATTACAGCCTTAAACAACAAGGATATTTAACAAAATGTTAAATGTTGTTTTCTCCAGGTAATGATATTATAGGGATAATTCTTATTTGTATACTTTTCAGAATCACTGGGTTTTTTTTAATGAGTATATATTACTAATTAACTTATACTCAGAACATAAATTGTTTTCATTAAAAGGACTATCACTTTTATATTGTTAAAAATATAAAAATAAATTAAGTAACTAATTTCTTTATATAGCTTAAAGGTGTTACATGTGATCTTT
Organism: Cebus imitator; assembly: GCF_001604975.1. NCBI lineage: Eukaryota > Metazoa > Chordata > Mammalia > Primates > Cebidae > Cebus > Cebus imitator. Next base: position 1,208,683 of record NW_016107486.1, on the reverse strand, counting down.
TGGAACATAATTCTATGAAAGTTTTCTTAAGAAATTTTTATCATAAATTAAGTACTATACCTAGTAAAGTAATCCCTATAATTCAATCTCAGCTACAGGGTAACCAACAGCTTACCTGTTTGTTTTGTAGAGCTCGTTGGAAAAGTCGGAGAAAAGCAGCCAGACTAAAACGGTACATGTTATTAATTTTGGACAAATCAGAAATAATGAAATACATCTTGCTGGCACTCTCAGCCAGAGGAAGATAGGCATCCCGTTCCTATGGATCAAGAGATCGGCAGGGACAGGGTATAAATACCTTAGAATTAGTGCTTTACTGCCACCACCTAAAGACTGTAATGCATGTTACTACCCAAGTAAAAAAAAAAAAACCTCTTAATTTTTCTATACACATGAAACAAATGAAGATGATGAATAATGGTTTCTAACTAAAATGGATAGCAAAACCTAGTTTATCTTCCTCATTTTTATAAAGCGGCAGACATTATATATCCTAATCTATTAAGGATCCTATAACAAAAGACAATAAACTGCTTCTGCTTTTATATAACAGAAATTTATTTTGCCCAGTTCTGGAAGTTGGAAAGTCCAAGATCAAGGTGCCAGCAGATCTGGTGTCTGGTGAGAGCTAGTTTCCTGGTTCACAGGAAAAACTGCTTCTTGCTGTGTTCTCACATGCTGGAAGGGGCTAACAAACTCCCTCAGCCTTCTTTTATAAGGGCACTAATCCCACTCATGAGAGTTCCACCCTCATGACCTAGACACCTCCTAAAACCCCCACCTCTTAATACTATTACACTAGGGATTCAATTTTCACATATGAATTTTGGGGGTGATGAGGAGACACAAATAGTCAGACTATAGCAATATATTTTAAATACCTTTCTACCTCTGAGTTGACAGAGCTAGAAGTGGTTCACAGATTAGTCTTAATGAGGACCAAGAGCACTAGTATTAGGGGAAAGTGGTAAAATGAAATAGTAAATACTTGTGATCAGGGAATAGATGATGCAATTTTACATTTCAAAAGGGAATCAGTTAAGGTAAAGGAAGACAGCACAGCATTATTAGGCTATCTGATGCAGAGAAAAGTTCAAACTACCAGTATAGGATTGGTGACAATAAGAACACTGATGATATTGGAGGTAGAGAAGACAACTCTAACAGGTGTCCACATTAGGATAATAAAGTACCTAGCACTGTTCAATGTGAGCATGAAAAGAGCCAATAACTATAGCTTAGAGTGTATAATCCTTTTAATTAGTACATTTAACTTAAGAAAAGTTCCAAGAATGGCAATGATATTCTCTAATACTCATTTTCATTATACTCATTTCCAATTTCAGTACAAAATTGTAGCTCTATCTTAGATGACATTATGCCAGAAATCAGTAGAAGGCAGCACAGTATATTGACAAACAGTCATTATCCTCAGTGTGCCAATATCTGAATTCCCTCTCTATAGTAACTACAATTAAACTCAAGGTTCTGATGTTTTTGAACAGCTTTTTTTTTTAACATCATCTTTCCCCTGAGGACATGATTCTACATTTCCTATCACATTAACTTAAATCTTCAAGAAAATATCATATGAAATTACAAAGAAGGAAATAATTACTTGATCAAGGGAAATTTGGAGTTTGTAAGATTCTTTAAGTGACTCTTGAATAAGTGCACTGCTTGCTTTTGTCTGATTCAAAGACTCAATCAAATCCTTATTTTCCAAGATATTGCCTTGAGATGTGGCAAGTGTCTGTAGGGAAAGTCAATAATATGAACATTATTATACATATAAAAATAACCAATTAAAGCAAGCCCATATTAACTGTCATTCATTTGATGTTTATGGAGACTTATGTTATTTTAGAAGAATTTCAACATTTTATAGCCCTCTTAAAGTTTGTTTTTATTATAGCCTTCTTATATCAAATGAATTAATAAATTATTTTATGAAACTACCTAATTATCAAACATAACAAAGTATTTTGTCAATTTAATAAAAAATAAAAATTCCTTAAAGTTACAAATTAAGTCGTAATTTCTTGCTTTTAATGCTTCTTGTAATTATGATCATATAATTAAATAACAAAACAATAAAATATACAGAAACTAATTAAAAATTGCTTGTCTTAAACATTGCTCATTAAGATCTTGTATTCCAAAATACAGCTCTCCTTTTTGTTAGAATTTTGACTGTGAGATATATACTAATATGCCTTTGGAAAAAAATTATTTAGATACTATTAATTTCCTAAACACTATTATTTATATTTATTGAAGAAAAAAGTAATTTGAAAAAAATAACCTAAAGAGCTAGACTTTTACCTCTAGAAGAGATTCTTCGAGCTTGGCTAGCTGTATTTTCTTATCTTCTTCCTGTTGTAATAGTTTCGTTTTCTGTTCTTCTAAATCAGGTTTCTCATGCTGAATAGTTAAAGCTAAAAGCTTGGGAGGGAAAAAAGGCAAGGCAGTTCTAGCAATAAGGCTTACAACAAAACAAAAACTTCCTGTAAACAGGCCTTGTGTTTGACAGACTATTAAAATACGATACTATGTTATCTCATTTTGTTCTTTCTAATTAAACATTAGACACCTTCAACAATTACATCTGATGAAAAAGAGACAAAACGAATAGTTAAGCTCATCAGTAAAATACTATTGTATAAAAGCTGTAAGAAAGTAGATTACTTAACATATCAATATGTAATATTTGGTTTTAAATTATATTAAATATACTAAATTATGAGAGCCAGTACTTTTAAAAGCATTCACGATAACAAATAAAATGATAAAATACTACAGCATCAAAACCACAGTGAGATACCACTTCACTCCCACTAGAATGGCTATAATTAAAAAGATAAGCAATAACCAGAGTTGGTAAGGGTATGGAAAAAGAGAAACCCTCCTACATTACCAGTGGGAGAGTAAAAAATGTAGTCACTTTGGAAAGATTTGTTTGTTTCTCAAATTGCCAAATATAAAGTTACCATAAGACCCAGCAACTGCACTAAAAAACCATTGTATTGTACATTTTAAATCAGTAAGTTGTATGGTATGTACATTTTATCTGTTAAAGCTGTTATCTGTGAAGCTATTCAAAAATGCCATGTCAAATTGTTAACTCTGAATACTAAAATAGAGAAAGACATTGGTATAAAATATGTAATTTAAAATCTGCTGTACAAGCATCTTTATTTAGTCCTTGCTAAAGTAAGACCTACAAAGCTCCTTTTTGCAACTACTGTGGAGATCTTTAGACAGAAGAAGCAATTCTGTCAATTAATTCTGCCAAGTTTCGAGAGATTGTCACATTGTTTTATTTAAAAGAAGTGTCATCAAGTCAATCAAAAGATATTGTTCATAAAAATATACTTGATTCATATGGTATACAAAGAAATATTTTGAAAGGACAATTAAAAAAATTGCAATCAAGTAAAAACTGCAGCAAATATGAATTGTATCATATAAAGCAAAAGATGAAAAAATCTACTATTGTTAGATGAGTAAAAAATAGGATGATACTTAAAAAGTCAACTGGCATTATATCATTAAAGAGGAAAAAATAAGTTAGGCAACATGTAAGTATGGACATTAAAAATCATTTTGAAATTTATGCAATAATTCTAAACTATAATGAGCTACATGAAGATAAATTGACTTCAAAGATGCATGTCTTCTGATAGTTAAAAAAAAAAAATGCTGGATCAGGAATCAGAGACCCTTAACTAGCTGAACAAGTCAATTTGCTACACTTTACACAATTAAATTTCAGTTTTCCAACCAAAAATGTAATGCAGGTGATCTTAATCTCTATTATCCATCAATCTCTCATATTCTACCATATATAACAGAAATAAACTTTTTAAAATTAGAGTTATATTAAAAGAAGCAGCAATTTGACATTAGCAGCAAAGGTACAGGTCCAATACATACGATAAATAAGTCAGAATGCTTCACTCCAACATACAAGTATATTTTCAAAATCATAAATTTAAATACTAATCAGTCTAACAAAATAGCTTCTCATTCAAAATATCTAATAAGTATATAAAGCTCCAAAAGATTCCAAGGTAAATTATTATTATCTATGTATACCTGCCCTCGTAATCCACTTCTTGTGGTAGTAAAGTTAACCTCAGTAACAATGGAAGCTGCATCCGGTGGAATAAAAGGATTTGGGTTTCTTGTTGACAAAAAGAGGCGAAATTCTTCATTGTAGTCAATAATTTTGTCACCTATTTGTACCACATAACGTGGCCCTATTTAAAAAAAAAACACACAATTAGTTGGTCTAAATCTTCTGTATTTCATTACACACTATTTGAAAATATAATCTTTAAGTACCTCTAAATATAGGTTTTTCAATGAAGTCTAAGACAGCAAAAGTTAGGCTACCTGAGACACTATTAGCAGAATGTTCTATTAATCAGCACTTATGCAAGCAATGATAAATAATACTCACTAACAAGATTCTGGGATGCTGAAGCACCCAAGGAATATCTATTCACATTCAGTATGGTTTTAATGTTAATATGTTTCATATTCCAAATTGCTCTGAAATAGTGTGTTATAGATGACAAAAATAGAAATTCTTAATCATATTTTTCTTTACTTCTAAATTCATCATTTTAAAAGTATTCATTGTACTAGTATTTAAGATATAGTATTTGAAAACAGACTGATGGTTAAAAAAAAACAACAATAAGGATTATCAACATATGTGTAACTGAAAAATGCGTATTATTGACAAAATGAAAGGGCAACCTACAAACTTGGAAAGAGTTATTTAAAAACCATATATTAGAGGGTTAATGTCCAAAATTTAAAAAGAAAAAAACTCATACAACTCAGTAGCAGAAAGACAAATAACCTGATAAAAAGCAGGCAAAGGACCTGAATAGACATCACTCCAAAGAAGATATAAATATGGCCAACAGGTATATGAAAAGATGCTCAACATCACTTATCATCAGGGAAATGCAAACCAAAACCACTATGAGATATCACCTCATAGCTGTTAGGACAGATATTATCAAAAAGGCAAGAGATAACAAATGTTGGTGAGCGTATGGAGCAAAGGGAATTGGTGGAAATGAAAACCGGTGCAGCCATTATGAAAAACAGTAGGAAAGTTCCTAAAGAAATTAAAAATAGAACTACCATATGACCCAGCAATCTCTTTCTTTTTTCTTTTGAGTATGTGACCAAAGGAAATAAAGTCACCACCTTATAAAGATATCTGCACTCCCATGTTCATCACAGCATTATTCACAATAGCCAAGGCATGGAAACAACTTAAATGTCTATCAACAGAACAGATAAAGAAAATGTGGGTCTGGCATAGTTGCTCATGCCTGTAATCACATCAATTTGGGAGGTTGAGATGGAAGGACCACTTGAGGTCAGAAGTTCAAGATCCATATGGGAAATATACTGAGACCCCATCTTTAGAAAAAAAGTCTTTTTTAATTAGTTGGGCATGATGGTATGTATCTATAATCCAACATACTCAGGAGGCTGAGGTCAGAGGATCACTTAAGCCCAGGAGTTCAAGGTTACAGGGAGTTATGATCATACCACTGTACTACAGTCTGGACAACAGAGTCACACTCTGTTCTAAAAAAGAAAAAAAGAAAGGAAAAGAAAAGAAAACACACACACAATGGAATAATATTCAGCCATAAAAAAGAAGTAGAACCTGCCATTTGCCACAACATGTATAAATTTGGAAGACATTATACTAAGTAAAGTAAGCCAGAAACAGAAAGAAAATTATTGCATGATCTCAAATATACAGAGACAGAGAATAAAATAGTATTTACCAGGGGCAGGTAACAGGAGAACTAAGGGGGCGATGAGGAGATGTAGTCAAAGAATACAAAATAGCTTATATGTAAGATGATTAAGCCTAGAAAGCCAATGTACAACATGAGGCTATAGGTAACAAAACTCTATGGCATTTGGGATATTTTGCTAAAGGAGTAGAGTTTAGCTGCTCTTGACACACAAAAAGTTGATAGATATGTTAATTTGCTTTACTAAAGAATTTTATAATCTATATGTATTCATAATATGCTGTAAACCTTAAATATGGAAAATAAAATTTATTTTTTTTAAAAAACGTCAACAAAAAAGTTGAAAGTTAAAGAATGGAAAAGTACATACCATGTAAATACTAGCCCAAAAAGTGTAACCATTCTAATATCAGACTCTAAATCTTGAAACATTTCTAGAGATAAAGAACATTTTATACTGATAAATAAAACAACTGAATAGAAAGATATCACATTTCCAAAAATGTATGCATCTAATAACATAGCTTTCAAAATATTTAAAACAAGAACTGACAGAACTAAAAGACAAATTCAAAATCACAGAAACTTTAGGATATTTATCTCAATACATGATGAAGCAAAGAGAAAAAAAGAAGTCAGGGTGTAGATTTGAACATCACAATTAACAAAATTGACACTATAAACCTGTACAGAAAATTAAGCCAAACAAGAGCAAAATTCATACAATTTTCAAGTTTCATAGAACATTTATAAAAATGAACCAAATGCCATATCAAAAAGAAAGCTCAACAGAATTCAAAAGATTAAAATACTTTACAATATGTTCTATGACTAAATGGAGATAAGCTGCATATCAGTAACAAATATGTAACTAGAAAATCTCCAACCACTCGAAAATTAAACAACAAAATGCTAAGTAATTTATGAATCAAAAAAGAAATTGAAACTTGGGTAGGAAGATGAAGAAGGGCTTACAGGAAAATTGATAGACATAAACGCCTATATTAGAAAAAGAAACAACCATCAATATTTTTATTTTCTATTTCAAAAATCTAGACAAGACCAAATGAAATCTGGAGAAAGTAATAAAAATGAAATAATAAAGACCAACATCAATTTTAAAATACAGTATAAAAAAATCAACATTAAAAGTTGTTTGGCTACACATGGACTTGGGAAATATGGGAACATTAAATAGTGGGGACTCCAAAGATGAGGGAGGATCAAGGGCTAAAAAACTTCCCATTGGGTACTATGTCCACTATCTGGGTGATGCAATCAATAGAAGCCCAAACACAGCATCATGCAATATACTCGTGTTTACAAACCTGCATACGTACCCCATGAATCTAAAATTAAATTTTTAAAAATTGAAAGTTGGTATTTTGAAAAGATTAGTAATATTTATAAATCCCTATCAAGACTATCAATGAAATCCTATTGATGAAAAGGATAATAAAATTTATTACTGTCAGAAAAAATGAGATATCATTACAAAGCCAACAGACATTGAAAAAATGAGAATATTTAAAATATATACTATGTGATAGACAAAACAAACACCTAAAAAAAATACAACTTAACCAAAGCTGAAACACACTAAAAAAAAACACAATATGAACAAAACAAAACAATCCCAGTATTTAAAGAGCCATAGCTCATATTTACCAGCTCTTTACAATGAAAGATAGAACAACATGGGATATTGTGCGTTGTGTTAATAAAAAGGGATTAATAGAGGCTTGTTATAGGATTTTGGCTTGTATTAGGTGATTTATAAATAATTCAAGGAAAATGTGTTTTTCCTGGGAATTGGGTTGTGATCAGAAAGAGCAAACAATGGTTTGGTACCTTAATTTTTATCTAGAAGGTAAGAGAAATGGAATGGGACTAAACTATAATTGATAAAGAAGCAGGAGTCACTCATATTAACTGGGAGAAGAGAATGTTTGGTTACTTTTGTGGTATGGAAAGTGTTCTTGTTTTTTGTGCTCAAATATGACTGTGGTCAGAGAGTGACCTCTCTGATGTTGGTGTTTTATGAAATATGTGTTCAACAGGAGTAGACCAAGGCCAAGCTATTAGAATCCAGCCAGATCTCAGTCTAGAGTAGTCAGGTGCTGCCTTTTTTCTTTCTCATTTACTCAAAGTACAAAAAAAGCCAAACTTCTCCATGCTGTTATAAGCTAGGAATGTGGTTATTCTTGTGGAGCGGGGTGTGGTAAATAAGTGGGCTTCTGGTGTGCTAATAAAGCTCTTACATCTTGATCTGGGTATTTATACAGGTGTATTCAATTAGTAAAAATTCATCAGCTGTACATTTAGGTATTCTTTTCTTTATGAATATTTATATTTAAATAAAAAGTTAAAATTTAAAAATTACGGTTTTTTTGACTAGTAGAACTAGTCATGAAAAGGGAAGAACAGAATGCTGCTGCCATTCTGTATCATTTGACTTTATAACCCATGCAGGTACTACTTTGATACAACATTTTAAAAAATATTTTAAAGTAAATATTTTATACTCTAAAAAAGACTCTTCAGTATAAGTCCCATCTCTTACTCACAGAAAATCTTTTTTTAATTTATTTTTTGTTGTTGTACTTTAGGTTCTTGGGTACATGTGCAGATCATGCAGGATTGTTGCATAGGTACACACATGGCAATGTGGTTTGCTGCCTCCATCCCCCCCTTATGTATATCTGGCATTTCTCCCCATGCTATCCCCCCACAACCTCCCCACCACCCCGCTGTCCCTCCCTTGGCCCCCTCCAACAGACCCCAGTGTGTGATGCTCCCCTGCCTGTGTCCATGTGTTTTCATTGTTCAACATCCACCTACTCATAGAAAATATTAAATGTAGAATTATAGAGTCCAACATAGTCTTAACTGTATGAATTTTTGATTTACATTGGAATTAACCTGTGATGCAGTTAATTTTGACTACTTTTTTCCTCTGACCACAAAATCTGTGTTGTACTTTAGATAACTAAAGACAGAATGATTAGGCACAGGAACAAGATTTGGTCTTTGGCTCCTTTCCAGGGGAAGTGTTAATTTACTTGACTATTGTTTTCTGAACCAATATCAGGCTTAGGTATTTTGGATTTTTTTTTTCAGTCAACATGTATAATAGAATGAACATTTGGGGTGCTTGGATACATGGATATATTTAGATGAATTCACTTCTATATTTAGATGAAGTAACTTCTATTGCTTACTTCTATAACAATCAAATAAAGATTCAGGCAAGATGAATCTATAAGGTATACCCAAATCCTATCAATATTTATAGCTGAAAGCAATGTATTATGACAGAAAGTGAAAAAGAATCTATATTTTTACACCAGGCAAGGGTGCTCCACAATTTCATCTGTCTGAATTTTGGGAAATAATGCTGTATGAACGTTTACTATGACCACTCAAATTTAAACCAGGCAGTGGCCACCATAGATTCCACAGTACCTGCCATAACAATGACTGTAAAAACTGCTGTCCTAACTGATGCTTAGTATGCAGATTGCAATATTGCTAATTATTACTAATTATTTCCTTTTTATATTCCTTTGGGGAGAAGACCAAAATCAGTTAATCTTTTGTACTCAGGACACCTTTATAAGTCCAAACTCTTCAGAAATATATTATCAACTGAGTTAGATGAATTCAAGTACCATGAGAACCTCCATATAGGTCCAAATTCCATTCCATTACATAGTTAAAATTTTGATGATGGTCTCCAGTGAGAAAATTTTTCACATTGTATTGCATACCACTCAGGCACAACTAACTCAAGATGAATGGGACTTAATTAAAGGCAAATCCAAAACTGTGACACCCAAAAAACCAAATAAACCTTGTCCAAGGAGGTATCCCATAGCCCATTACAGACCAACTGCTTGTTTTACAGACACTAAATACAAAGAAAGAAAGATAACTAACATCTGAATACTCTCTTGGCCTATAAAAAGCAGCATGTTCCATACCTGGAAATTTTAACATAGCCCCTACATGTTTTCAACAAATGTGGCTAGTTTTAAATCACAGCTCCTGCAAGAGGCAGCTTTGGAATTAATCGAGGCAATTGTAAAGCAATCCTTCTCTTAGGTCTCTATATCCTTCAGGTGCACAGAATTACAGATGTCTACAACTAACCTCACAGATGAGCAAATCCAATGCAATACTACAGCCATCAACTAACCACAAGTACAATTTCTGGCAATCTATAGCACTGGATATTCTGTACAATGAGCTCACTTCAAGTAGTGTTCCTGGCTGAAAATATGCCACTCTGAGACCAACTAAAATATACCTGTCCAGAGACTCATGGGTTGGAACTAGTGAACTAGCTTAAGGTCTCTTAAATTTGTGCTGAGAAATAATTTGTTGTAGGTAGTTGTCCTGTCCATTTTAAGATGTCTCTAGCATAGAGGCCTTCCACTCCAGCTGTGACAACCAAAAATGTCTCCAGACATTGCCAAATATTCTCTGGGGGACAAATTTGCTCCAAATAGAAAAACACTGATCTACCAGTCTTCAGGCCATTGGGTCACCCAGACTCAACTGGACTATCAAAGACATACAGAGAAATACCTTTTGAAAACAGAAACAACAATTAATCACAAATTTAACCTTTATGTTGCATATACACATGCTTGTCTCTGAAGCAACCATGCCTAAAGGGAGGCATCTGGACTAAAAGAACCAAGCAAAAATGTTTAGCTGTCATCTGTAGTATAATTCCTGGTTCCATATGCAAACTCAACATGGAAATAAAACAGCCATAAAGGATTGGAATGGTTAATAAAAAATACTTTTGATGTCTATTGTTCGTAAAACTTAAAACTATTAGCCAACTACACTAGCCTCTACTGCAGCAACTTTTATACAACTAGCTAGTCCAGTCTTAATCTATTTACCAACTGCAAACTGCCACATCTACCTTCTGCCTTGGCTGAGCTCCTAAGCACATAGGAAATAAAGCAGAAAAGAAAAGAGAGAGAGAGAGAGAAAGAGAATTTGATGAACTATTGCCTTGCTTTTCTATGATAAATAAATACTTAAGGAGATTTTTGAAGAGCACATATTTGTAGAAGAGAAGTACATTCTATTCCTATAGTTATATCTGCTTTGAACACAGTACGTAGAAAAGTAATTTGTATATCTTAGATTATGCACACTGGGATGTAAACAAGCTTGGCACAAACTTTGTTTTATGTGGTTCTAGGATTACCATCCTCTGTCCCCAGAGTTAACGTGCAATGAAAGGACAGTATCTGGGATATACACAAAGGGGTTAACAGACTACTTTGACATTAATTCATCCAACTCTGGGGAGAAGATGGAAAAAGTAAGATAAGGGCAGTGATTAACTCTCTTTTCCTAATTCTGACATAAACAAATTGACCTAAACAGCCTTGCACAACTATCTAGAACAGTTCAAAATGTGAACAAATAATGACATAAAATGTATCGCTCTTTTCAGGGGACCTAGTCAACACTCCACATATGCCGTTAAAACCTATCACTAACCAGAACTCATTAGATTTATATTCAATGAGTCCTTCAGGACCACAGTATAGAATGACGAATGTCAAGTTGAGATGGCCCTAAAAGTTCATTTCCTCCTCAAAATAGCATACCAAGAAACTAGCTCAACAGGTCTGAGTTATCCCCAACAAAAGGACCAGAGACTGAGCTCTGAGAGACAATCCCATTCCAGCAAGGTCACTTTCTTGATTACAAAACTTCTGTTGTTATATAGAAGCTTAGCTATTCCCTGCCCTTCATGCCCATAAAATATATTAAGAGGATAATGTCACAAAGGCAAAGGTCCCACTACTTGAGTTCTTATATCAACCAGTGCTAGGCCAAGCATATCTATGTGGGGGATAATAGATTATCAAAGAATAGTGCATGCTTTGCTATTTCTCTGTTTTGCCCCAATAACACCAATTTTCTATTTAAAGTTTGCAATGCTAGCAATGTATATGGTTTACATACATGTACATATATGTATATGTCTATATATGTATGTGTATACACTTTGCATGATATGCTTTTTAAGTTTCAAGGCATCGCTTTCTAATTGTCAAAGACAGGGCTGGGTTCCTATGCAGAAAAGGGTTAACATAGCAATCTTGAGGCTCTTTAGAAAGGGCTGCTTGCAAAGTTGGCCCATAAGCAGCACCTGGGAACTTAGATTTTGGGAGAGTTCCCACCATCCTCAAAACTCAAAAAAGTAGCTCACTGTGCCTAAACTGTTTGTACAAACAATATGTTTGTACAAACAATACTCCCTGCTTTCCTTCAGGGAGTCCAGAATTTTGTAATGTGCTAGAAAGAGTGTGCTTACATAATCAATCCCCAGTAAACTATAGGTACTAGATCTCTACTGAGCTTTCCTGATTAACAACATTTTACACATATTGTCACAACGTATTGCTAAAGGAATCAAGCACAGCATGTGTTACACCACTGGAAGAGGACTCTTGAAAGCTTGCACCTGGTTTAATTACTTACTTTGGAAATTTTAAAAATATTTACACTCCGAAAAGTGTCAACTATTTACCTTGAGCAACCAGATCTCGTCTCAATAATGGATAAAGAACAGGTTCTACACCATCCATCTCTTGTATAATAAGGGTTTTCCCAAAACGTACTGCTAATTCAAGAGCTGTGATAAAATTGCTATCCTAATTGAATAAAAAAAGAATACACATTAATTCTTTTATTACTTCAATATTTACAAATATCCTTAAGGATTATAAATGAAGATATTAACAGAAATAATATGAATAATAATTATTCATGATTGTTTTTCTACACATAAGTATTTGGTGATGAATTATTTTAGTTGAATTATCAAAAAAATTTCACAATTTAAACACACAAATGAAAATTTTAACATTTTTACAATTGCTGTTAAAAAAGAAAACCATATAAACTGAGATCTAACCTCCTTACCAATATTTACGTGTATTTTGGTATATGGTACATATTGTTAACTATGAGCACAACGTTGCAAAACAGATCTCTAGAACTTTCTCATCTTGCATGACTATAACCACTGAATACTAACTCTCTATTTCCCCTCAAATACAAAAGCCTTTCTTCAATTTTCTACAATAATTTCAAATTGTTATAGAAACACAATCTCAAATTCTATATGCAATAAATTACACACCTAGGTATTAATAAAAACCCTACTTTGCTTATGTTCAGAATCACACATTGAATGGGGGCGAAAAAGGCAAGATGATGAATTCTAGTAAACTTTTCTTGGTGTAATAGGTCTAACAATTCTGAAAAGAACCTTCAGACAAAATTCAATAACATAATCAAGGATTTTAAGGCTTTCTAGATAGGGAAGAAATAATTTTAAATATCACCCAAGGAGTGTGTGTGTGTGTATGTGTTGTGTGTATATATAAATATGTAGATATATAAAAATACAGTTACTTGTATGTATGTAACCATATATCTACATTTATAACTATGTATAGTTACAGTTTTAGTCATATATATAATATTGCAAACCATAAATGATTTGCATATTTGCAAACCACAAATGATTATTAAAGTATTTTTATATATTATTTCATTTATAATTCTTCTTACCACAAAAAAATAAGGTAGATATCCCCACTTTACAAACAAAGTAACTTTTAGAGGTAATTTTTTAAACAGCTGAAAATATCTATGAAAAGTAATCATATACTAGGTCTTCTTTAAAAAAAAAATAATAACCTAACCAAAAATAATTTCCTCTGCAAGATAAACATGAAACTGATAAGTCACTACCAAGAAGACTAAGATTACATTTCACTGACCAATTATCAAATCTTGGTATCCATTAAAGATGTCTGTCAAGGAGTTAAAGAAATTGGAAATTATGAGAGGCATTCGGAGAAACTGTAAACGTGCTAAAAGGCTAGAAGTCTTTTCTGATTCTCCAAGCTAAGTTAGAAGCTCCTACTTCTGCAGCATCTTATACTTGTGACATTAGTCTTAACTTAGTGCAAAGCTTATTTAGTTGTTTCTCTAACCTACTAGACTGTCATCTTCAAAAGGAAAGGAACTCACTATTAAATTCCCACGGCTTAGATCAATACCCAGAATCAAATAAATATTGTTATCTCTTTTTTACAAATTAGAAAACTGAAGCTAAGAGTTGTATCTCTTGCCCCAGGTCCGATACAATAGGACCCACTGTTGAATCTATGTTTTCTGATTACAGACTCCAAGATCTTTTCACTATAAGATGTCATTCCTAATTGGTATGTAAATTATAAGTAATACATACCTGCTGATTAATAACTTCTAAACGTGAGTCTTTCAGATGTGTTTTTAACCACTCTGTAGCTTGGGAAGAAGGATCTATAAGAAATGGGCACACTCGACTCTAGTTCAAAAAAAAAGGAAAAGTAATATTTTTAAATGATTATAAGCTTTCATTTAAATGGAAATAGTGTTCCAGAAATTATATCAATTACTAAATGAGCTTTTCTCTCAAGCTTTGGAGGACACAAATATATAATAACCATGAAAAAGAAACAAAAATACTATTTTTAGCTGCATCAGAAGCCATATTAATAAATTTTCAGTGACCAGGAGTTATATATTAGGTAATTATATTTAGCCACAGTATAGAGAGTATAGTTGTACTTAACACACAATAACACAGAAAATGTGTATTAACATTATGCCAAACATGAGCTTTAGTCTCAAGCTGATGTCACTTGCACCATTCTTTTTGGCTTTTGAAATACACAGTCAAATTATTCCCTAACTATATATATTCTTTGTTTGAATAAAAACCATAAAGACCTTAAAAAAGAAGTATGAGCAAACCATTAAAATACTGCTAATTATCAATATAATTGTTTACATTTTAAGAAATTAATTCTTCTAAAGCAGTACACATCTAATATTATTACTAAAGGAGCATCGTAGAAGAGAAAATTACATGGGCTGTAGGTTAAGATCTAATTAAATGAACTAAAAACCAAATTCATTACAGAACATCCTGCACTAATTAAATTCTTTAAAAAAGGAAGTTAAAAACCAGTGAAAGTGCTCTCCACACACAATGGCACTTAGAAGACAGATGAAAGCCAATTATGTATGTATAAAATATATATCATATATATGACAAATTTAAGTCATCTAACAATCATTACTACTTAGTAAGATTTAAAGGGACCTAGTTTTTCTTAAGTTTTCACATGTAGTTGAAAAATGTAATAAATTGTGTGCATATAAGAATAAGAGAACACACATGAAAGTCAGAGTAAACTGAAAACTTAAAATGGGATACAGCAGTCCCCCTTATCTTCAATTCCTCTTTTCATGGTTTCAGTTACTCATGGTCAACTACAGTCCAAAAATAGGTAAGTACAGGACAATAAGATATTTTGGCAGACAGAAAGACTACATTCACTTTACTTTTATTACTGAATACTCTTATAGTTGTTCTAATTTATCAGTGTTGTTAATCTCTTACTGTGCCTAACTTATACACTGAACTTTATTATAGTATGTTTAGGATAAAACATAGTATGTATGTATATATACACATGCATGTATAACAATGGTATGTGCTGAATACAATGAGAAATTTTTCTTCAAAGTTTTAGCTTGCTTAAGTTTCCTTGTCCTTTGTTTCTGCTTTCAAGGCCAGACTTCCTTACTCTCTGTGCTCCCCCTCCCCTGGTGAACAACCTTCCAGCCAGTCCTTATCAATAGAGCCCACATTCCACATCTGCTACCCACTCTGTGAATTATCCCTCCCATCACCGTGGCTACTCCCACCGAAACTGATCTTCCCACCTTTCCACCAGTGTAACCGCATTCCTGCACTTTTCAAGTTAGCCAACCAGGTTCGGCTTAGATAGTGCGGTCCAACCCCAGCCAACAGGGGAATGACACAGCAGTAGGGGCTACCTGCATCAGGGATAAGAACCCCCCCAGTTCAGGTGTGCTCTCGCCGTTGCTCCATCTGTGAGATGCAGCCTTCTATAGAAGTAAATTGCCTTGCTGAGAAAATTCTTTGTCTAAGTGCTAGTTCTTTTTTAGCACCAAGGAACAAGCATTTGTTTCTAACAGTATGTATTTGTGTATAAAATAGCATGTATGTGTTATATAAAAATGTACAACCCCATATATATATGGGGTTCAGTACTACCTGAACTTTCAGGCATCTACTGAGGGTCTTGGAACACATCCCCAGTAGAAAAGGGGGGAACACTGTTATATCTAATAAGAACATATGTGTTATCTCAGTGGCACACCAAGAGGGAGAGAGATAGTGGGAATTATCTGCCCTGTGGATGAATAGTTTTATATTACCAATGTTGTTTAGAATTGCTAGCACATGGTGATAATAAAGAGATGAATTACTTTAAAACAGCTTTATTATTATTTTAAAATTCTCCACAGACAAGGTACCTTGTTTTCACTTGCACCCAAAGTAGACTACTCCCATCATACCTCCTGCCATGTTACACTGCATGATTGTCAGCCAGCATCTATTTCTAGAGGTTTTATTTACTGTTCCATCATGTAAATATATTATTTGAAGCAAAATGACATGCTTAATAAATAGCCTGTGAAGTGTTACCATGGCTCTGTACCTAAGTTTTTTATCTAATTTTATGCTAGCATTCCATAGCAAACATTTCACAATTTGACACTTTGCCTAACTACAAAAGTAATTATTTTAAAGTTTTTAAAAGTTCTTACCCATGATTTCAAACCAATGATCTGATGCAGTTAAATGAAAAGAAGAAAGGTAATGTTTCAAAATGGTTTTAGCAAAGAAAACATGCTTAAGAATTTCAAAGGGCACTTACAAGTTTGTTGTCATCTTATTTATACTTTTCCAGAAAGGTTTAGATAAGATTTCTATGGTACATTTTATCTCTTTAGTCCATGATTAAATATAGTTAAATTCTACCTTTAACTAACTATAATCAACCCCAAAATGTTGAGCTTTTGTTTATTCATTTGTTCATTAATTCACCTACTACATGTTGGATAATAACTTTAGTAAGATAATACAAGAATTACAGAAATTAATAAAATACATTCCCTTAACCTCAATAACTTTACCTGCAATAAAGATGCAAAAATAAAAATGTCATCATCAAGAGGTACATAAGTCGCTACTGAAGGATGACAGGTGAAGTCAATGGCTAGAAAACAATTCAAGTCAAACTAAGCTAAGAGAAATTAGCTAGGCAAAGAAGTGAAGAAAGAAAAACATTTCAGGCAAAAACAACAGCATGATATAGAGGTGAATAAAAAAAGTTTGGAGTGTTTGGAAAACTTTCAGCACTCTGATATAGCTGAAGAAAAACAAATACGGGCAAAAATGATCCATATAAAATGGCAGGAGTAATCTGGAGTCTGTCTGATCATGATCAGCATTTTATGCCATGTCTAAGGATATTGAAATTTTTATACTGAAGGCAATGGGAAATCACTAAAATATATTAATTGAGGCAATATTATGATCAGATTAATGTTTTAGAAAAATCACTCCAATCACAGTAAAGGAGTGGTACTGGAGACAAGTAACCAGCTGGTATAAAGATGTATTTATCCAGATACAAAATGATGAAGGCACAAATGAAGCCACTAGCAGTGGATGTGATTAAAACAGGATAAATTCTGTTTGAGAAATAAATTTGACAAGATTAGTTGAATAATTACTGAATGAAAAATTAAAGAGGCATATTAAGAATGATGTGCAGGGTTGTAGCTTACATTACTGAGAAAAACTGTGATATCTCTGTTGGTAGAAAATAAGAGAAGCAGGTTATAGGGAGTGAGAGAGAAAGAAAAAAGAGTTTTATAGTGAAGAGCTACCTTGCCTACCCTGCATATCCCACTAAATGTATTTCTGATGGGTTATCAATAAGAACAGATGATCTAAGCCAACCAATTAGAATCCATTTGGGAGAGTGGCATATTATCTTTGGTGCAGAGGGAGTGAATGACATATCTTTAGTCTGGAAATATAAATTCTAATAATGATAAAAATGGAGTCACCAATGGTCAAGGTTAACAAAGGGTAAAGAGAACCTGAGAATAAATCCATCTCTTAAGACGGAGATAGAGCTCTCTTGGTAAAAGTTATTTTAATTCAGGAACTTGCCCCAACCTTTTAGACATGCCACAATGTCCAGCTAATTTTTATATTTTTAGTAGAGAGAAGGTTTCACCATGTTGGCCAGGATTGTCTCAAACTTCTGACCTCAGGTGATCTGCCCACCTCAGCCTCCCAAAGTCCTGGGATTACAGGCATGAGCCACCATGCCCGGCCAACTTTAGCCCAGTTAATGAGGAGATGTATTATCCCTCTGAATCACAAATGCATTTTACTTATCATGTCTAACCATCTTTTCCCAGTAGCCCAACTAATATATATTTAGAGATTTAATTTTACATACATGGTGATGTTAATGAGTTGATGTTACAGATTATGTGCTATCCAATCACACCCTTAAACTAAAACTAATTTTAAATCTAGTATACCTTACAACTGAGATGGAGTGTTGACCATAATGGCAAATTCATTTCAACAAAAAAATTACCCTAAAAAATGTTTCCACTGATTTTTGTTTTGTCATATAAATGCAGGCAATTATCTAAAAGGAACTTACCAACATTAAATACAAAGTAAAATCTAAGCTTATTAATTTCAAAAGCAATTTTCCCATATGTATCATGAAAAACAATTCAAAATATAAAATTAAGCATTTTCAATTAATATCAGTAAAAAAATTATTCTGATAAACATATTTTGTCTAGACTTAGCACCCTCCCCTTGTTTTTTATGGAATACAAAAGAATTCTTAAACTTTTTCTTTTAATTTGCAATCAATTGCTTTCTTGGATTATTGAAGCATGAAGAAGAAGTGGCTATGAAACCTTGGGGCGGGAATAACAAATATAATAAAAAGCACATAGTTTGTTATAATGTAATATGTTTATTTATATAAGTATTTAGAGTGTTATATTTGTGATTCCACTGTGAAAATAATAATGAAAAATTTTTTTAAAGTAAATTTAAAAACAGGCTAAATAAAGTTAAAAGAAGGCAAAACTATTCAACTAGTGGTCAGCAACTTCTCTACTGGTAAGTTACCAATATAGTGGGCTGCAGTATAGTCAGCTGATTAATAGGTCTAATAAAACAGAACAAATTATCAAGGAAGGAACAGGACCCATGATATGAATCTTATAATACATTTTATACTACATACGAGGAGCACTTTTAATGTTCACGCTTTCTTTGACACTATGGAGTTACAGAATAAGAATAAGGAAATAGTGTGTAGGCAGAGAGAAGGATTGCAGAGAGGAAAAGGAATACTAATATTTATTATGAAATATAAATTATTGACAGAAAGAACACAAAAATCACATTATCAAGAAGTAAAAAGTATCTTCCAAGTGCCATGTCAGAAAAGTAAATCAAGTTAATGGGAAAAAATCAAACTTTATACAAAGTGGTTATTTGTGTACATGGCTTTGAATTTGGTTTTCACATTCACTGACAATAAGGTTATGCTATTTTTCATTTTAAGTAGCTTCTGGAAAATGTGCATTATGTGACAGAAAAATTTTCCAAAATATGTGTATGATTATCTCTAATAAGCCACAACTTATCTTCAATTTTTATAATTTTGTTTGGCAAAATAAAATAAAAATATAAAATTTATGAAGTCATATATTCTAGTCCATACTCACGAAGAAACTATATAACCAATGAATTGGATATCACTACAATATTTCTATTACTATTAATAGAAAATACAATTTACAATATTTTACCATGAAAAGAATGCCACTTTAGTTTATACTTTTATATTAAGGTAAAAAATAAATTATACTGGAAGTTTTACATTCACTAGCTGAATCATTAATGAGTTTTCATTAGCAAAATATTTTTATTTTAATGTAACTAAGAAAAGGGTAACTGTGAAAATCTAAGAATATGAAGAACACAATTTCTATAGCAAGCTTGAAAATAAAACATTTCTAACAAAAATTTAACATAAATTAACTACCTGTAATATTACAAGAGCATTTTCTATGGAAAGGTCATCTGATGGTAGGCCTTCACTTTTCCAAATTAACTGTTCACTTTCAGTACAAAGAAATCGCCTCAGATCAAATTCTGAAAAGTTGAAGATATTGATAATCACTACAGCAATCTTATGCTTGATGAATGGAAGGAAATAAAGCTATATATTCCAAAACAAAAGTCATACATCAGTCCTTAAACTTGAAACCCATTCTTCCACATTTAACACCCAATCCCAAGGAGAAAAAAGTCAAAAACAAAAACAAAAATTGCAAAGGAATGTAACTTCAGTGAAGTCCTATTTCTTTGAGTAAATGTTTCACAAACTAAAATAATTTTGTAAAATACCAGTAAAATCATGAGGAATTTTAAATTTTATTTTTTAATAAATAATGAATAAAATTTTTAAAATAAGTATTTATTTATGTTATTTCAGCCTATGAAACAACATTATTATAAAAATAAAAGTAATATAATATTTAATTGCATCCATGTGGTATCAAAAATAATTCAGTCATCTCAGTTTTTTACAGTGATTTAAGAATAGAAAAATCATCATCATAAAGCAATTTCAAGAACATTTGTGGAATTCGTCAAATCTAAATTAGCTAGGGTATCTTTGAGACCTATAAAAAATTGTGCCCATTTAAAAAAGGTAAAGTAACAGAGAACAAAAGGTCCATTTTTAGTATACTGAAACTTTAAATTCAGGAATAACTAAATACAAACTCTCAAGACCAGCTGACTTGGTCCATTCTTCCAAACAGGTTTTTCTCAGACACTCAGGAGCAGCAGAAAGATATGTAATAAATGCAGCAGCAAGTTGAGCTCTTTTAGGAAGAGTAGCTAATTCCTCTGTTATCTCTACAACCTGGAAAAAACAGAGAGAAGAAAGAGGGAGATAATATGAGTATGTTCTAACATTAAAGATATGGTGGGGGCGGGGAATCACATACTGGCTTAAGTAGTAACTCCTTGTTTTGAATATAACAGTCAAAACATAAAAATATCAAAAAGATCTCAGACTCTGCTGTGATATTTTTTTAAAGTATGAAATCCTGGCCGGGTAAGGTGGCTCACGCCTGTAATCTCGCACTTTGGGAGGCTGAGGTGGGTGGATCGCCTGAGGTCAGGAGTTTGAGACCAGCCTGACCAACAAGGTGAAACCCTGTCTCTACTAAAAATACAAAAAATTAGCTTGGCATAGTGGCAGGCACCTGTAGTTACAGCTACTTGGGAGGCTGTGAGAGAAGAGTTGTTTGAACCAAAGAGGTGGAGGTTGCAGTGAGCAGAGATCATGCCACTGCACTCCAGCCTGGCCAATGGAGCGAGGTTCCATCTCAAAAAAAAAAAAAAAGTATGAAATCTTAATATATTTGTAGAAACAAACATATTTAGTCATTGAAAGTTCTTACTGATTTTAAAGAAGGCAGAACTTTCATCCCAACCACAGTTAAATGTTGTGAGTTTGCATCACTTTGTAAATGAAGATTAAGACATAGAGTATGAACAAAGGGACAAAACAAAGGTACAGCATGAAGATCCATTAGCAAAAAGTGTACTGTAAAAGCACAAGATTCAGCAGAAAGAGTAGTAAGGAAAGAAGAGAGAGTTAATTTAAGGCAAATTGTGAAAGGTTTTCCATGACATGCAAAGGAGTTTGTTTTTTTGTTTTTCTTTGTTTTTTTTGAGACAGAGTTTCACTCTTGTTGCCCAGGCTGGAGTGCAATGGCACAATCTCCGCTGACTGCAACCTCCATCTCCCAGGTTGAAGTGATTCTCCTGCCTCAGTCTCCCGAGTAACTGGGATTACAGGCATGCGCCACCACACTTGGCCAATTTTGTATTTTTAGTAGAGACGGGGTTTCTTCATGTTGGTCAGGCTGGTCTTGAACACCTAACTTCAGGTGATCCGCCCACTTCGGCCTCCCAAAGTGCTGGGATTTACAGGCAAGAGCCATTGCACCCAGCAGGAGTTTCTATTTTAAACTGTGACATAAGCCATTGAAAGGGTTTAAGCAAGCAATGAGTAATGTAATCAGATTGGATTTTAATAATTCAGCTGACAAATGAAGGGTGAACTAATAAAGGGTCAGATAGGAGGAAGACATAAAAAAAATTCAGATGAGAAAAGAAAAGAAATTGGCATTAAAGATAGAGGGCAAATATAAACAATTTTGGCAAATATAAACAATTTTGCAAATGAATATGACAAGTAAACAGGGAAGAGTCTAAGACAACCCATACGTTTTTAGTATTGATGCCTGAAGAAAGATGCCTCCAGTGAAATAGAAAATAAAGGAGACTTGGAATGAGAAAAAGAAAATAATTTAGACATATTGGGTTTGAGTTCCTGAGAGACAATTAAATGCAAATGTCTAATGTTTAGTTGGAAATAAACATTTAAAACTCAGTAGTCTGGAAATGTAGCTGGTCATTATTACAGTGCAGGTAATATTATAATGGGATGAGATAACCCCCAAGGTAGTTGCGGAAAAAGCTGCTGTGGAAGAGAATAGCAAGGACAATCAACATTACTTGGTGAGCAGATGAGGAGGGTCAGGAAAGGGAAGGGAGGTTAACTGATTTCAGAAATAAACCAATAAAAAACAAGAGACAACACTAACAAAGTCAAAATAATAAAATATTCCAAGAAAAAATAAATAGCCAACAGTGTCAAATCACAAAATTACTGTCCTGAGGAAGGAAATTTTTTAAAAAAATTCTAGGGAATACTAAGTTTTCCATCTACTCATTTTCAGGCTGCCCATGTCTCAATAACACGGGAAACTGAAAGGAAAATAGGCTGCTTTGCCTAAAATCTATTCATATAAAGACAGTTTGTTTAAAGATTAATTCACATAATGGCCATTTATAACTAGATTACTTATCCTGAGCCAGGTGCAAATTAATGGATCTTTCTCTCCTTTTCCCTAACATACATTATATTATAGATTTCCTGTGTTTTAAAGAAAGACTCTTCATGACCCCTTTCTCAAACAAACCTGTGTATTCCATCTCTTATGTTCTCTATCAAGCTGATTAATTAAGACTTCTGCAGCTTTGATTGTTTCTTGTGCTTTGCTTACTTCAGCCTCAAGTTTGGCAGCTTCTGAAGTCCTGCTCTGAAATCTATGTAAACATTAAAATTTAATTAAAAGCAAAAAGGATTTGAGAGAGATTTAATGAAATTATCCACAGCTAATAAATGTTTATGCCATAATTTAATTAATACTATTAATGTTTCCATACGAAATATCATTGAGACAAATAGACCAACACATATATATATATGTAAATAAACACACACACACACACACACACACACACACACACACACACACAAAGTGTAGCATTCTCTACCTCAAAAAACTTGACAGGTTTGGGAAGCCAAGGTGGGCAGATCACCTGAGGTCAGGAGTTCGAGACCAGCCTGACCAAAATGGAGAAACTGTCTCTAATAAAAATACAAAAAAATTAGCCGGGCATGGTGGCACATGCCTATAATCCCAGCTACTAGGGAGGCTGAGCCAGAAAAATCGCTTGAATCCTGGAGATGGAGGTTATGGTGAGCGGAGATCCCACCATTGCACTCCAGCCTCGGCAACAAGAGCGAAACTCTGTCTCAAAAAAAAAAAAAAACTTGAAAAACACTTGACAGGGCCTCCATGCTCTACTATATTATATACAAATTTGACAATACAGCATTCAAGGACTGTCCTAAACATCCAATCTGTCTTTCTAGTTTTATTTAATTATATTACTGATCAGCAAAACCATTAATATATGTCAATATCAGAAGAATTTTACATGATCAGTAAATATCCTATACTTTATCTCCAGTGTTCTTCAGAATGTTTCATTTGCCTAGAGTATCTTCCAATCACACACTTCCTCACCCTACAGCCCAACCTCCTCTAATATTTACCACTGAAAATACAAATAAAATTTCAAAATTCATTTCAGTACATTATATATAACCTCTCCCTATATTCATTGATCTTTATAATTTTCTTTTTATTGTCCTTGAAAAATGTATGCAATTTTATTAAATATAATAGTAATATTTGACATGATTATTTAGTTATTAAACAAGTATGTAAGTGCTTATAATATGCTCAGGGTGGTATCAAGAGTAAAAAAAGTAGCATTTAATTCTCCAGAACAGTTCAAGTTAAACATTATAAATCTTATGTTATACATATGTAAAGTTAAACCCAAAGAAATTATTGCCCAGGCTCTCATCAATAATCAGAAGAGGATCTAAAATTCATATACAGATGTGGCTGGCATTAAGTTGCATGTACTTTACAGTACATTTCATTGTCTCTCTAAGTGCCTTCTTCTTTCCTTCCCTAGACATAAGACTCTAGAACCAACTTGTCCAATATGAACAAATAGCCACTAGCCACTTTGTACCTATATAAATTTAAATTAATTAAAGATAAATAAAATTTTAAATTCAATTCATCAGTCATATTACAAACACTGCCAAGTGCTCAGTAGCCACGTATCACTATTGGATACCATATTGGATAACACAGATCACAGAAAATTTCCATAATCTCATGAAGTTCCATTAAACAGCACTGTTCTAAAACCTGGAAATGGAAAGCTCATCTTTATTCAACACAACAGTGCATACTCTACCATGAACAAGGTTTTGCAATAAATATTTGTTGCATTAAATCAACTCTCATAACTCTGTATAAGCTGTATTAGAAATGAAAATCATCTCTTTAATTTTGTAAAATTAGAATTCAAAAATTTATAGATCATGCTTATTTTTCAATTCCCTTATTCTTTGTTGATATATAAGAAAGCAAAACTGTTATTCATGGTCTAGAGTCAATTAAACCTTAATTAAGGATCATAATAAGTAACAGCATGGTTACCAACATTAATTCATTCTTGAGAATGACTCTATAATGAAAAATATCATTCTGTTTTATTTAAAATTAAAAGTTAATTTCAAAAGGTCTTATAATAATCCTTCCAAAATAATGGTAGTATGCTGCAATGGTTAAGAGTAGAAACTTTATGGAATTAGACAAATCTAGTATCTAACATGGCTTAGTATTTTACTAGCAGCTCAACCTTATACAAAAAAGACTAGATAATTTTAACCTTCCTAATCTGCAAAATAGAAATATATTTACTTCTCATTATTGTTTTAAGGATTAAAAAAATATATAAATTACCCAGTACAATACCTAACACATCAAGTGACTAATAAATGAAGTCAAAACATTGCTATAATATGCTAAATACTCAATAAATATTTAATAATTAGATGAATATTAAGTGCTGATTGTGAGCATATGACAGTGAAAATAATACATTATACTTATTTTCCTTATACTTCTCTAATAATAACTGGAAAAAAATGATGTGATTTCTTTCCTATATTTCTAACATAATACTTGTTAGGGAATATTGAAAACAGTGGGTTTATCAGTTTGGGGTTTTCTTTTTGGTTTGCTTTTTTTCTGTAAGTATTTCTCTATAAGCATATATTAGAGAGACAGAAAAAAAGAGAGTAAGGGAGAGAGACAGGAGAGAGAATTGTTTCCTGAACATAGAGAAAAAATTCAAAGTTTTTATCTGATTAATTTCTCAGTACAATAATTAGTTTTTCTTCCATTAAAAAAGGAGGCATGACACAGCACTTCAACATATGTTGTATTAAATCAGATATTATTCAGCTTTTCAATCTTCAAAATTTTTAAAAGAAAATGTTCTAACACTTATAATTCCCATACCAATATTTTCTATCATGTACTAAATAGGATACATGAAAGGCTTTAAGACTAATAATATTAAAAAATGATCCTTAACTTGAGTTTAATACTTGCATGAAGAAATTTTTTTTAACACAAAGGAGAAAAAAGTTAAGAGGACAGAATTTTTTAACATAATAATGTACCCTTAAAAAGGTTACAGACTAATAGATCCCATAGTATCATCTGACATAAGGGAGTCTAAAATCTTAAAAGTCAAAATAAGAAAGAAATCAATATGTCAAATGTAATCACTCTCAGCATTATCCAAAATACACTTCAAAATATAACTTACTTTTCTTTGAGTTCTGATACCTTTTGACCAACAGAATTTAGAAGCTCCTCCAGTTTTCTTTTTCTGTCTTCGGTTTTTTTCAGATTCCTAAAATATTACTCAATATTATAAAAGTCATTCTCTTTTAGATATCAACTGTAAAGCAGCAGCAACACCTTAAAATGTAATCTTACAGTAAATATATGACAATGAAAACTGTCAGTAACTCTATAACACCTTTACTTAGAATTTAATTTGAAAAGCAATGCTAAAATTAAAAGTGTACCCTCTGACCCAACTATACCACTTCTAGGAATCTATATTTTAAAACACTCATACATGTAGATTTCTGGATAAAAATGGTAAATATTTATCTTCTATCCCTTCTAAAACCCTACTAAAATGAAGCCAAGAAAATAAGAAAGATACACCTGCACACTGATCAAAAGAGAAAAGTATGAAATAGGAGAGATTTCAAAAATAATTTTCTTATTTTAAGAGACAGAGTTTCACTCTGTCACCCAGGCTAGAGTACAGTGGTGCAATCAGAGCTGACTGCAGCCTCAAACTCCTAGGCTCAAACAATCTTCCCACCTCAGTCTCCTGCACCTGCAAAGTTCAATAAAATTTTAAAAAGTAATAGCTAACACCAGAATGCAAAAAGCCAAAAGCTAAAATGACTATACAAAGAGGAGCTGAAAAAAGTAGAATCCTAAAATGTGCAGAAAATCTAAACAGATACTTCCGAAAGTAACAATAAAGTTAAATAGAGAGGATTCTTTAATAGTTGATATTACAAAGAATTTGACCTCAGAATCCATTCTCTATTGACAGCTGACTACCTGTAACATAACTCAGAATGCTGCAAGTCTAGCTTATGCCCCTACTCATCTCCATCAACCTCTATGCACTCATCCTAGACAAAAGATATAAAGATTCTTTTAGGTAAAATGACTGACATCCTAGCTTCTCAAAATACCTGCAAAATATTAAGGGGTTGCCATAAAATGGCCAATCTACATCTGATCACCTTACAGTGATGCTCAGCAGCCAAGGAGCCCAGGTCACACACTCAGGGCTTCCAGCCAGACTTCTAAAACGCACAATTCACAACTAGCAGCTAAGGATCAGACAGGCCAAGAAAGCTTCCTAACTTTCTAACAATATGAGGTAACATACAAAACACTGGGAATCAAAATAACATTAGACTTTTTAAAAGCAACATTGAACTCTAGCAGAGAGTACAGCAGGGGTTCTCAAACTTCAGTGCACACCAAAATTACCTATCAAAACAGAGACTGGAAGGCCTTACCATCCTCTCCCCAACAGTGTATCTGAATCAGAATCAGTTAGTTCAGGTAGAGTTCAAAAATCTGTACTTCTAACAATTTCCAAAGTGATGCTGATGCTGCAGGTCTAGGAACCAAATTCTGAGAATTATTTCAATAGAATAAAGCCTTCAAAATTGTGAGCTAAAACTATTTCTTGTCTAGTATTTTAAACACAACCCAATTATTGATCACATACAATGACATATTATAGATACTTTTAGACATCCAAATTTCAAAATATGACCCAGCCCATATACTCTTTCTACTGTGGAAGATGTGTTCTAGAAACCTGAGGTACTAAAGTAAGAAAGAGAAAGAGAGGAATTCATAATAAAAGAATACAATAGGTAATCTGTAGATTACTGATCTATGTGTTCTATTTATTTTTTTCTTAGCTTTAGGCCTGCTCTTAAGGCTGTTATCTTGGGGCTTCTCTTCTTTTCAGCAGGTAATTGGCAAGCCATATGTAGAAGATTGAAACTGGATCCTTGTCTCTCACCCAATACAAAAATTAACTCAAGAGGGATAATAGACTTAAATCTAAGACCTGAAACCATAACAATTCTAGAAGATAACATCAGAAATACCCTTCTAAATATTGGCTTAGGCAAGAACCTTCATGATCAAGAACCCAAAAGCAAATGCAACAAATACAAAGATAAACAGATGGGACTTAATTAAACTAAAATCCTTCTGCACAGCAAAAGAAATAATCAGCAGAGTTAACAGACAACCCACAGAGTGGAAGAAAATCCTCACAACCTGTACAACTGACAAAGAACTAATATCCAGAACCTACAGCAAACTCAAACAAATCAGCAAGAAAAAAACAAACAATCCCATCAAAAAGTGGGCTAAGGATATGAATAGACAATTCTCAAAAGAAGATATACAAATGGCTAACAAGCATATGGAAAAATGCTCAACATCATTATCAGGGAATGCAAACTAAAACCACAATGCAGTACCACCTCACTCTTGCAAGAATGACCATAATCAAAAAATCAAAAAATAATAGATGTTGGCAGGAATGCGGTAAAAAGGGAACACTTTTACACTGTTTGTAGGACTATAAACTAGTATAATAACTATGGAAAACAGTGTGGAGATTCCTTAAAGAACTGAAAGTAGATCTACTGTTTGATCCAGCAATTCCACTACTAGATATCTACCCAGAGGAAAATAAGGCATTATATGGAAAAGATACTTGCACACCCATGTTTGTAGCAGCACAGTTTGCAATGGCAAAAATACAGAACCAGCCCAATGCCCATAAATCAATGAGTGGATAAAGAGAATGTGGTATACATATATACCACAGAATGCTACTCAGCCACAAATGGGAACAAAATAATGGCATTCACAGCAATCTAGATGGAATTGAAGACTAATATGTCTAAGTAAAGTAACTCAGGAATGGAAAACCAAACATCATTCTCACTCATGTAGGCTAAGCTATGAGGGCGCAAAAGCATAAGAATGAGACATTGGACTTGGGAGACTCAGGGGAAAGAGTGGGGGGTGGCAAGAGATAAAAGACTACACATTGGGTGTAGTGTAACACTGCTCAGATGATGGCTGCACCATAATCTCAGAAATCACTACTAAAGACCTCAACCATGTAACCAAGCACCACCTGCTCCCCAAAAACCTATTTAAATTAAAAAAAACACAAAATTTAAAGAATATAAACCTTTCGGTCTGCAGTTAGAACAAAAGAGATTAAATATATTTCTGACTTGGTAACGACAGCAAATTAGATCCGTAGCTCCAATAGTAAGTGGTTAAATCTTCCTCCTACTTCCCCATACACTGTTTTGGAAAATACATGCTAAACATTTCCTAGAACTTAGAAGGTAAAAACAAATATAAAAGCCTTAAATTTCCAAAGCTTTCATTTTGTACTTTAACAATATTACTTTATGAAACTTTGGTTCTTTCTAAAGGAACTTTTACCTACCTAGCCTTAAAATAATAATGGTAACGAAAAAGTGAGTTGGTTCTGCTATCTCTAATAGCCTTCTTTTTTTGATCTGCTTTTAAATTTGTATTTAATTGACTCATTTTATATGTTTTAGTATTGTCAACTGCCATTTTACAAATAGAGAAAAAATAAAAAATAATAATATATTAAAACCTCGTCAAACTGATGAAAATAAAGAATTGTTTATATTTTAGATTTCACTTACGATTCTAATCCTGCCTGTTCAGTTTCCAAAGGTTGAATTCGTTCCAAGACATGGGAATACTGGACATTGGCTTTCACCCAGGCAGCCAAAGGTGCAGCTGCAGTACTGGCACGCTTAGCATTCTGAAAAATCCATGAGAAGTGATCCAACATCTTTACTTAATTTCAAATCAAAGCAAAGTTAATTCTAACATACTTTATTTTGGCATTTATTTATTAGCTTGACTCAAAGAAGTTTTTGGCTTATAGCTAAAATAAAAATACAGTGAACTGCTATTTAGATTAAGGGAAATATATATGAACTCTATTTTCACTTAAAAATAAATTTTTAGAACCACATAGACTCTTTAAAATAAAGATGTTTAATCAACATAATCACTCATTAGTCACATTTCTAATGAATATATGTGTCATCAACAACAATGTTTAAGCATCAGTTCTTCTTCTATACATGTGATTTATCTTTATTAGATAACAGTAGCTTTAGAACCATTGTAATTGGTGTCAAAGAAGATGCACATAACATTTTGAATAAGGGATCTAAAAAAAATACCAGAAACAAGAACTCTAAATTGTTCACTGAAATTAGATACCACTATCCTAACACAGATATCTGTTGTTATCTGACAAGTACACAAGAAAAAACAAAAGCCCACCAGGATAGTTGAAAGTTAAAAAAAAAAAAAAAAAAAAAAAGTAAGTTCAGAACATTAACAGCAAATACAAAGCTATTAAAACCACTCAACATAATACATCCCCCTTGCGGCCTAGATTCTAATTTACCTGATTCTGCTGGTTAATGCTTCCCAAATGTAATACCTATAAGCTTATTTTTTATTTTCAAGTGATCTAAACAATTGGCAATGACAAAGCATCACATTTAAAAAGCAGAATATTATATGGTATGGAAAAGCAAATTTATGGTATGACTTAAAAATTACCTTTGGATCAAAAGATCCTTTATTTTTAAAAAGAAGTTCTTCAACACTCTCTCTTATTTCCTTTGAAATATTTCGGGCATCAAAGGTGGCTATGTCTTCTCTTACACCTCTTTTTGCAAGGAAACTAAAATTAAAGCATATTTCCTTAAATGAGGCTAAATAAAATTTGCTGTTTCTGAAAAAAAGCAATTTAACAAAATGCTGCATGCAATAATTTTAGCCATTAGTTAACAGAAAATACGGTACTAAAACCTTTAAGCTTCTCATGTATTATCTTTATTTTTGTTAGTTTGTTTTGAGACAGAGTCTCGCTCTGTCACCCAGGCTGGAGTGTCGTGGTACAGTCTCAGCTCACTGCAACCTCCGCCTCCTTGGTACAAGCAATCCTCCCACCTTAGCCTTCCATGTAGCTGGGACCATAGGCATCTGCCACTACACCCAGCTAATTTTTTTGTGTTTTTGGTAGAGATGGGGTTTCACTATGTTGCCCAGACTGTTCTCAAATTCCTGGCCTAAAGTGCCTTGGCCTCCCTAAGTACTGGGATTACAGGCATGCCGAGATGTATTATCAACTTTTTTTAGACAACAAAAACTCTGGAAAGAGATGACAGTCTTTCTACTGTTTTGTGAATAAACTAGAACAAGAAGTGATATGAAAGAATCACAATCTTGTTCTACTCAAAACCATATTTGTAAACTATTAGGTACTCATATGTTGTAGGCTATGCAAGAAAATTTTCTCACCCCTTTTAAGGAAACTTAAAGTGCTCTCTCAACCCATCTCCTCCTCCATCTCCAAATATAAAAGAAACTCTTTACTATCAACCCAAATACTAACAAGAAACTTAGTATTAGCACAAACCATAACACTACTATTATAATATGAAACCTGAAGTGGCATGGTTTCATATTTTAATATCTTATTCTCTTCTAGTTTGCCAATCCTGTTTATTATTTAAGGGTCTCCCTCTTTCTGTTTCTGTCTCTGTCTCTTTCCCTCCTCGCTAGCTCCTAAAAGTATAAGACTCTTAAGGATAGGGACTATATTTTCTTCATCAGTAAATCACAGTGAAATCAGTCCTCTCTACTACGTATGAAATCAGTCCTCTTTACAAATATTATATTTATTGAGAAATTCTTTTTTCCCATTTATTTATTTTATTGCATTTTAGGTTTTAGGGTACATGTGAAGAACATGCAAGATTGTTGCATAGGCACACACAGTGTGATTTGCTGCCTTCCTCCCCATCACCCACATCTGGCATCTCTCCCCTTGCTATCACCCCCCACCGTCCCTCCCCTATTTAAAGATTCTAAGGTATTCCTTTTTATCCTCTTGACACTTTTAACAATCACTTATAGAGAAAGGAATATATAGATCTTGATATATGATTACCTAGAATACCTTTAAATTTCAAGGCAAAATGTATACCCATGTATTTAGATGAAATGCACTTTGAAAAACAATATAAGAAACATTTAAAGCTGAGAAAGAATGTGTCACTCATTGCTGAAAATGGAAAATTTTACCTTTTCATGCTCACCCAAGATGTATCAAAGATACCCATCAACCTTAAAACTCCTTCAAGAATGTCTCTAATTATATCGGGTGGCATGCGTAGAGAGCGAATTTCTGAAAGTGATTCTGGCTTAATATTTCCAACTGCTAGTTTAGCTTCATTTACTAAAGGCTAAAAGAGAAAAAGGCTATTTTTATTTTCAAATTGTATATTTCTTAAAATCATTAACTCTTTATAAATTATCTTTTATTGTCATTTTATGCAAAATGACTATAGTTACTAATGTCCTCTCTCTTAAAATACCAAAATGCTTTAAATCATACAAGGCATAAACAAAGTATAAAAAATATTCAAGGTGAGATAGTAAGAGTTCTTGCCACCACAACTGCAATAATCTCATTTGGAAAATTCTATTTGTTTTGAGACAATTTGTTATTTCTAAGAGGCTCTTTATATCTTAAGACTAGCTAACTAATTTAATCAACTAGAAAAGAGCGTAACAGTAAATCTTAATTTATCTAACACATTTTTTCCCTCTGCAATCAAAACCATGCGGTTTATGAAAAACAAAGATGATTTTTAATTACCATCCATTAATTTACTTACTTTTCCTGGCAGGCTTTCCTTCTTATTCTCTTTTACAAGTAAAGTTTGGTTGAAAACCACATTTTATAATACTATGAGAAAACAACTTGAGCTACAAATAATGTTTAAATTCCTACATGTAACCAGTGAGCAAAAATGTAAATGGATCTTAGAATGTTTTTTGACTTACTTGTACTTCTTTCAATTCATCATCAATTTTATTTTTTCTTTCTTCAATTTTAACAACTTCTTCTGCTATTTTGTGCTTTAGCCTTTCGAGTTCTGTTTTTTGCTCGCTAGCATCCTATAAGAATATTTAAGTGGCATTCCAATCAATTTTAATGCATATTTAAAAGTATGAAATCTAAAATATAATATTTTAAAATAACATTTTCTATTAAATGTTTTCTTAATATTAGTTTTGAATCTATGACAAGAATGTTTCCAAAATGCCTGGGAACCAATGATTTATTTTATTTATATTTTCTATAAGAAAGGTTTCAGTGCTTTAATTTTTTTCTACTTAGCAAAGGAATAAATGCTTTTCATATAAAATTTAAACAAGATAGAAATACATAATTTTCAATGTACAATTTTAATTTGTATTTCCTTGATTATTGATGAGGCTGACATCTTTGCATATATTTGT
>NW_016107486.1:1165294-1175484 GCF_001604975.1 Cebus imitator | reverse complement strand
TTTTTTTTGAGACTGGGTCTCACTATGTCGATCGGGCTCCTGGACTCAAGGGATCCCCCAACTTCAGCTTCTCAAGTAGCTGACATTAAAGGCATGTATCGCCATGCCCAGATCCTGAAATGAATAATTTCTTAAATAATAATAAAACATACTGAACATTTAAACAGCCCAGGCACAGCTCATGTATTTCTTCTTTTATTAACCTCCTCTTCCACTTAGAAGGTATTTCTATTCTGAGTTTGTATAGCATTTAATTTGTACTGTCTTTATGCCATAAACTTAGAATTGCAAGCCTTAGAAGTTAAACAATTTGTTATTTAAGCTATCTCTTCAGACAGTACATTCTATAAAATACCAAACAGAAATATTTGCTATTTATAATTAAGCAAAATTATTAACCTATGAGATGCATAGTTATTCTCCTGGGTCTCTGTTGGATAATAAAATTAGCTACAGTCTTAGAAACATCGATTCTCAGAACAGGGCAGAGAAAAAAGTAGCACATATTCAATGTATGCTACTAAGCTCACCAGCCTGAGAGTAAACAAAGCACACAAAGTGCTGAAAATTTTCCTTTTATAAACACATAGTAATCAACAGTGTTATCTCTTATGTAGTGTTTACTTTTTTATGTTTCAAATAACTCTTTTAGGGTAAAAATAATTGTCAGATTTCTTTAACAATAAAAATGGCTGGCTCTATTAAGTAGACATTTATATTAATTCTGTTCCAAAATACCTTAAGAAAAAAATTATGCTAAAGTTTTACAGTATAAAAAGTATATTTACATTTTCTGATGTATTACTTACCAGGTCAGATACTCACTAATTTGATTTCTATTGTAGTTTGGCTGCTTCTATAATTTCTTTCTTTCTTTTTCTTTTCTTTTTTTTTTTTTTTTTGTGACAAAGTCTTGCTCTGTCACCCCGGCTAGAGTGCAGTGGGGTAATCTTGACTCACTGCAACCTCTGCATCCTGGGTTCAAGCAATTCTCTGTCTCAGCCTCCTGAGTAGCTGGGATTACAGGGGCCCACCACCACCCCCGGCTAATTTTTTTGTATTTTTAGTAGAGATGGGGTTTCACCGTCTTGGCCAGGCTGGTCTTGAATTCCTGACCTAGTGATCCACCAGCCTCAGCCTCTCAAAGTGCTGGGATTACAGGTATAATTTCTTACAAAGGAATCATACAATATACAGTCTTTTGTGTCTGGCTGTTTTCACTTAAGTGTAATGTTTCTAAGATTTATCACATTTTCATTTCTCTTAGCTAAAAATCTGAAAGTGGGACTGCTGGTTGACGTACTAAGATACGTTTAACTTTGTGAGACTGTGTCAAACTTCTGAAAAGTAACTGTAGCATTTTTCATTTCCTCCAGCAATTATAAGAGATCCAGATGCTCCACACAGCCTTGCCATACTAGATTGAGGTGTTCTCAGTCTTTTTATTTTACCCATTCTAGTGGATATGTAGCAGCACATCACTGGGACTTTAGCTTACATTTACTTGATTGAGCATCTTTTCATGTGTTTACTGGCCCTTCATATATCTTCTTTCATAAATGGTCTGCTCAAATCTTTTGTTCATTGTTAAACTGGATTTTTGTTTTACTATTAAGTTGTAGTACTTTTTAAAAATTATGAATATAAGTTCTTTACCATATACATGTTCTGTGAATATTTTTTCCCAGTCTGTGACTTACCTTTTCATTTCAGAATTTATTTCAAAGAATGGAAGTTTTTATTTGAAATCCAATTTATCAGTTTTCTTTTTCTATTTTGATATGCTTTCTAAAAAGTCTTCACCTCACCTGAGGTTATAAAGATGTTCTCCTGTGTTTTCTTCTAAAGTTTTATAATTTAATGTTCTAAACATAGATTTATCATCCATATTACGTAATTTTTTGTGTAAGTTAAAATTTAAAGGTCCTGGGCTTTTTCTCTCTCTACCTGGATATCTAAATATCCAGTACCACTTTTTAAAAAGACTATCTTTCCCCATATAATTGCCATTTTTTTGTAAAATCAACTGACCATGTTCCAATCATCTCTATGCCTAATATTACACTAATATCACACTATCTTATGATTACTGAAAAGTGAGTCTTGAAATCATAAGTCCCACAACTTTGTTATTTTTAAGGTATTTCAGGCCATTTACTTTTTAATTGTGATATATACACTAGTCTGATGAATATTAAAGTCAATTTTAGTAAGAAGCATTAGACTAGTGCCTAGTTGACTAGGTAATAATCACCAACATGGAGATGGGGAAACATATTTGAAGCTTAGTCAGGGAGGTAAAACTGACAAAATTTAATGACTTATTACATTAAGGGATAAGGTAACAAAATTCTAAGCATAATATGATTTGTAAGTACTGTCTTAAATAATTAATGTATATTATAGTACGATAACTTGAGGAAAGAAATATAGTAAAGAAAACTCGTAAGTTCAGTTTTGAACCTGTTTCAAATTGTACTGCCCAAGAGACTTCCAAGAAAACATGTTTAACAGATAACATAATTTTTTTTTTTGAGAGAGAGAATCTTGCTCTGTCACCCAGGCTGGAGAGCAATGACATGATTTCAGCTCACTGCAACCTCTGCCTCTCAAACTGAAGTAATCCTCCCATCTCAGCCTCCTGAATAGCTGGGAATACAGGCACGTGCCACCACACTCGGCTAATTTTTAATGTTTTGTAGAGATAAGGTCTCACTATATTGCCCAGGCTGCTCTCAAACTCATGGGGTCAAGCGATTCCCCACCTCGGCCCTCCAAAGAGCTAGGATTACAGGCGTGAGCCAACATGCCCTGTCAGTAATTGAGTAAGTCTGAAGCTCATAAGAGGAGTTAGGGGTAAAGAACAAAACAGATGAATTTGAAAACAGTCATATGTTGATAATGAAAAACTCTCAAAGCCTAATGGAGAGAATTCTAAGAAAAATAAAAGGAAATATCAACCTAACTGGCAGAGTATAAAGAAATAAAATCAGTTAAATACAGATCCATGCCAATTTAAAATATAAAAAGAGTTTAGATAAGTTAGCATATGGTCAACTGAATGTACTGTTATGATTCTAAACAATGTGGGAAAATACCATTCCTTTCCATAAAAGCTTAAGGACATAATATCAGTCTGACTCAGTATGAATAAGCAATATATTTTTTTTTTTTTTTTTGAGACGGAGTTTCGCTCTTGTTACCCAGGCTGGAGTGCAATGGCGCGATCTCAGCTCACCGCAACCTCTGCCTCCTGGGTTCAGGCAATTCTCCTGCCTCAGCCTCCTGAGTAGCTGGGATTACAGGCACACACCACCATGCCCAGCTGATTTTTTGTATTTTTAGTAGAGACGGGGTTTCACCATGTTGACCAGGATGGTCTCGATCTCTTGACCTCGTGATCCACCCGCCTCGGCCTCCCAAAGTGCTGGGATTATAGGCTTGAGCCACCGCGCCCGGCCTTAAGCAATATTTTTAAAATTCACATAAGTGAAAATGTTATTTTTCACTGACTGACAATCAGGCATAAATGCCCTCCCTATTGTTTTCATTTCTGTGGTCATTCTAAACATTACCTGCATTGAAACTGTGATCATTTGAAGGGCAGCATCTGCTTCATCTTGCTTAGTTTTAAGTAATACACTTTGCTCTCCAGCTTTTCTGTTCAGTTCATCCACGAGAGCTTTAGCTTCATTTAGTTTAGATACACCAGCCTACATCAATAAAATACTGATTGGCAATATTTTAAAAAAGAAATTTTACATACACACAGTAAATAAAGCCCTATAATAAAGATTTAAGCAAACATGTTAAGTGTGTATAAACAAAACAGTAGCAAGTAGACTTAGGTTTTTTTATTATTGCTAATTATAACAATTTATTTCACATGATACTCATTAAGATGTAGTAAAAGATTCCACAGAGGTTTTAAAGAAAAACAAATTTTAAAGCATCACAGAGAATGGTTCAACATACGCAAATCAGCTAACATAATACATCACATCAACAGAACAAAGGACAAAAACCAGATAATCATCAGAATAGACACAGAAAACACATTCAATAAAATTCAACATACCTTCAAGGCAAGAACCCTCAAAAAATTAGGCAGTGGAGGAACATACCTCAACATAATAAGGGCCAAAAATGACAAAGCACCTGCTGACAACATACTGAATGGGGAAAAGCTGGAAAACTTTTCTAAGAACTGAACAAGACAAGGAAGCCCACTACTTTCACCACTCCTATTCAACACAGTACCAGAAGTCCAAGCCACAGCAATCAGGCAAAAGAAAGAAACAAAAGGCATCCAAATTGGAAAAGAGGAAGTCAAACTGTCCCTCTTTATAGATGGGCATGATTTCATATCTAAAAAAATGTAAAGACTTCACCAAAAAACTCTTAGAAGTAATAAGTAAATTCAGTAAAGCTGCAGGATACAAAATCAACACAGAAAAATCAGTAATATTTCTATACATCAATAATGAACTCACTGAAAAAGAAATTAAGAAGGTAATCCTATTTACAGCAGCTACAAAAGAAAAAAAATATACCTAGGAATAAAGTCAATCAAGAAGATGAAAGACCTCTACAAGAAAAACTACAGCATACTGATGAAAGAAATTGAAGAAGATAACAAAAAAAGGGAAAGACATCCCATGTTCACAAATCAGAAGTATTAGCATTATTGCTGCTGGCCGTAGTGGCTCATGCCTATAATCCCAGCACTATGGGAGGCCAAGGCGGGTGGATCATTTGAGGTCAGGAGTTCCAGACCAGGCTGGCCAACATAAAGAAACCCCATCTCTACTGAAAATATAAAAATTAGCTAGGTGTGGTGGCATGCACCTGTGTCCCCACTGCTTGGGAGGTTTAGGCACAAGAATCTCTTGACCCAGGAGTCAGAGGCTGCAGTGAGCCAAAATCACACCATTGCACTCCAGCCTGGGCAACAGAGCAAGACTCCAACTCAAAAAAAAAAAAAAGTAGTATTAGTATTGACAAAATGGCCATACTACTCAAAGCAATCTAGAGATTCAATGCAATACCTATGAAAATACTAATTACATTCTTCACAGAAATTTTTTTAAAAATCCAAAAATTTGTTTGGAACCACAAAAGGGCCTGAATAGCCAAAGCAATCTTAAACAAAAATAACAAAGCTAGAGACATCACACTACCTGATTCCAAAATATACTACAAAGCTATAGTAACCAAAATGGCATGATATTGGTACAAAACAGACACACAGACCAATGGAAGAGAATAAAGAACTCAGAAATAAACTGATGTATTTACAGTCCACTGATTTTTAACAAAGAAACAAGAAAATATATTGGAAAAAAGATACCCTCTTCATTAAATAGTGGTGGGAAAATTGGACATCCCTATGCAAAAGAATGAAACTAGACCTTCCTCTGTCATCATATACAAAAATCAATTCAAAATGGATTAAAGACTTAAACAAAAGACCTGGAACTATAAAACTTCTAGAATAAAACATTGAGAAAATGCTCCAGGTCACTGGACTAGGCAAAGACTTTATGGTTAAGACCTCAAAAGCATAGGCAACAAAAATGAAAATAGAAAAATAAGACTGTATTAAACAAAAACCTTCTTCACAGCAAAGGAAACAATTAACAGAGTGAAGAAACAACCTGTTAAATGGGAGAAAGTATTTGCAAACTGTTGATCTGACAAGAGGCTTGATACGTAGAATATACAAGAAATTCAAACAACTCAACAACAGCAAAGAATTCCATTAAAAAGTAGGCAGAGGATCTGAATAGATTTTTTTTTTAAAGAAACACAAATGGCCAACAGGTATACGAAAAAATGTTCAACATCACTAATCATCCTTTGATCATTACACATTCTTGCATGTATCAAAATATCACATGTACCCCATAAACATCAATAAAATTATCAATATCAAAATTTTTTAAAATAAATCCATAAGATGACAAAAATCACAGCAAAGCTAAACAGATAAACACATATTTGATAGTTTAAACATAAGCTTACATTAGATGCGAGGGAAAATAGCAAGCAAGGGATAACTCAGTAAATCTTTTCTAATTTTAGTCTCACTGATTGGGAAAAAGGACACAAGAGTCACTCTTTTTTATAGTAGATATGATGTGGTTTTGTCTGTCTAATAATAACTTTTCCTATAAGAGACTGCCTCACATATGGTTCTGCTGGGCTGTCATTCACTTGCCTAATCTGCATTTTGGGTAGGCATTTGACCCTGGCCTGTCCATTATGGTACCCCATCCCACTGTCCAAACAACATAGTAATGAACCCAGGAATGTACATGAAAAAAATTCTTTCTCTTCTGTAACATTTTTATCACTTAACAAATCAGAAGAGTTGGGGAAAGAGTAATGGCAAAATAGGAATGTAACTAATATTTATTGAGTACCCAACATAAAGTACAGGTATCAAACAAGGTTCTTTCCATATAAATTTTATCTAATACACTCACATACAACTACCATTGACCTAATGAAGCTGCAAATCAGTAAGTTAACGTAATTTATCCAAAGTACCATAGAGAACTAAATCAGGAAATTAATCCTGTATAGTTAGTACCAAAAAGCCTGTATAGTTAGTACCTTAATATAAATGAAAGTGAATCGTTAGAAATGATAAAGATAATGATCTCAATTAAGATGGAACTTAGTTTACTGCCCTAATAAAGGGAAACTAGAACTTTAGAGAGGAAACGTTCTCTAACAACTTCGGAGGTTGACATTCTAATGTCACATGTAAGTTAAAGATCTATAATTACAGAAATATGAAAAGAAAACTGTTCAGAATGTACTAAGTGAAATAACATGGATAAAAACTTTACTTTATAAAATATAATTTTAATTTTAAAGGTTATGATAAAGTATAATCTTGGATATTATGTTTTAGTTAATAACAGGGTTTTCTTTTTTATTATTATTATTTTATTTTATTTTTCTGTAAGTTATTGGGGTACAGGTGATATTTGGTTACATGAGTAAGTTCTTTGGTGGTGATCTGTGAGATA
Source organism: Cebus imitator (assembly GCF_001604975.1). NCBI lineage: Eukaryota > Metazoa > Chordata > Mammalia > Primates > Cebidae > Cebus > Cebus imitator. The sequence continues at coordinate 1,168,444 of NW_016107486.1, read as the reverse complement.
CTGGTGCACCCATCACCCAAGCAGTATACCCTGCATCATATTTGTTGCCTTTTATCCCTCTGCACTCCCACTCTTCCCCTCAAGTCCACAAAGTCCATTGTATCATTCTTATGCCTATTAACAGGGTTTTCTTAATTTCTAAAAATGTTTTCATGTGAAAGAGACTCTTAAAGAGAGTACATAACATAAGCTAGCAAAAACCCATAAATGCCAACAAGTGAAGAAAAGAAAAAACTATTGAATTAAAAAAAAATACAAACCATTACTAAAACCTAGAGGGCAATATAGGTAGGAAAGTGAGACTGCATTCCAATGCTTTTAACACAGTACATTTATTAATACCAAGTGTGTCACCCACAACACAGCATTGTGATTTACAAAACTCTTATTTCCTATATATAGATAAAATAAATCAAAATTAGCAATACTATACCTGCAAATGACTTTGTCTTTTTAATAATTCCTTTTTCTTGCTGCTACTAATGGCAGAATACACATGTAAAAAGGTCATATATCGGCTTGGTGTGGCGCCATGTGCTTTACAAGATTCGTGGATTAATAAAAATGATTTTAGAAAATCAGGATCAACTAGAAAAAGAAAATAAAAATAATTTATTTCCTAATGATACTTATTTTACACAAGATACTTCCACGCTACACAATTATAAATATGAAATAGCATCTTTGCTTAAAGATGTACAGGCATTTCTAGACAACTATTCACAGCTCCCATCTTCCTTAGGAATCTTGAATTCTCTAGTTTTAGTAGCCTCTATTCAACTGTTATAAATTTCCACTGAACAACTTCATTGTTACAAGAAAAATAAATCTACATATTGTCATAACATATAAATTGGGGATATATAACATGTACAATAATCCAAAAGTGAGCTAAATACAATATGCTGAACAGAAAAGCAATGCACAAAATACCTATCCACTCCCACTTGATACAGGGAGAAACAAGACTTCAAAAGCCAAAAAGTTAAGAAGTTCACATTAGGTTCAATATATCCATGATCAAACACATTATCTTCCTCTTACTGACACAATTTCTATCTGTATTCCCTGTCCCAGTAAATGAAATCAAAACATCCTTGACTCTTCTTTCTTCTTGTATGCCATAGCCATTACATAATCATCAAGTCTCATTTAGATTACCTTCTAATATCCACCAAGTCTATTCCTTCCTCCATTCTTACTATCTCTTCCTTGGTTTAGGCCTTCACCACGTCTGTCTTAGATTACTACAACAAACTTCTAAAGAGATGTAATGGCTTTTCGTGTCTCCCTACTACCAATCTATTTTCCAATAACTGAATAAAGGAATATATAAAGAAATTTCTATTTCTAAAACAAAACTCTGGTTAAATCTCTTTCTAAATCTCTCAGTAATGCCCTATCACCTGCAGGTTGGAATCCAAACTCCTTAGCATAATGCAGAAGGCTCTTTATTACCTAACCATGCGAACCTTTACCTCCTTCTTCATCTAGTACCTACTTATACATCTTATGTTTCAGCCCTTTAGGCTATGCATAGGTTCATAATTTGCCTGTTTCACTTCTCCAAACCTTTTCCATGCTACTCACTCTAACCAGAATGACTTTCTTAAGATGCCTATCTGGGAAATGTCTATTTCCTATAATATCTGCTAGTTAGAAATTTTACTTTCCAATGTATTTCATATAAACTTCTACCATCACTTATCTTGCTACATCAGATATTTATGTTTATATATAATTCCCACTATCACTGGGCTATGAGCTATTAAGTGATTTCTAATATCCAGCTCAGTACCTAGTATATTAAAGTTCCATAAATATTTGATGATTAGATGGTTAAAAAAAATAAGTGAATTATGATATAAAAATAAAGACCACAATCAAAATTAATTTTAAGTTAGAGAAAATAATGAGAATATTATAGCTAAGAAAAGATTAAGTCCATACTGAAAGAATATCATAAAACTTTTTCATATATAAATTATAGAGTTCTGTGACATATATAAGTGATAAGCTAATATGAAAAGTTTAGGGTGCTTGCAAAAGACTCTAAACAATTTAAGTAGGTCCTTGAAATCACTCAAGTCAGAAAAATAATTTTTAAATTTCTTGGACTCACACAGTAGATATTCTGTGGGTTCTATGCTAAATGACATAACCATTAACTTAAAAATAAAAAGGAATTCAAAATTTAGTCCACAGCAGAAGAAATCTAATTTTCTTACATTTAGCATTATTCAAATTTATAATCATGAATCTTTAAGGGATCTGTAATATCAGAAAATTGGCAATTATTTCATAAATAAAAACCAGATAAAACTGACTTCATCAAAACACTACCTGAATTTTTTTTCTTTTCTTCTTTTCGTTTTTTGTCATTGTGTTTTTCTTCACCACCTGTTTCACTGAATAACATTTCAGGTATCTAAAACATAAAAAGCAAATCACTATGAAAAAGCTTAAGTCCCAGATCAGAAGTTAAAAACTTTAACACAAAAAAAAAGTCAGTATTGATTTTACTTTTCTTCTAGCATTCATTCCAGACTAAGAGAAAAAAAAAAATACAGAAATCTTTAGAAGAAATGATTTCCTAGAAAACATTTAGACACATATCAACCATTACCTCATGGCAAATTAATGCACATTGGGAAAAGCTCACCTGAAATGGTTAGGCTACATGAAATGAGGGAAATTACAATTTGGATTGAATTAGAAAATAATCACAATGCCATTTAAAAACATACAATAATAAAAATATTTTATTTGGCATAAAACTAGTAAAATGCCTTTATGGCACAATGGAGTAGCAAGGATTCTTAGCTTTTTCAAATAAGAACTAAAAGTAAAAAAAAATAATTTTATAATCAATAATTTCATAACTGATCATTCTAAAAAGCATATTCTCACTATGACTAGAATTTTGCCACTATTGTAAATAAGCAAATACAGTTTCATAAGCAGATATCATTATTATTAAAGAAAAGGTAACCTTTTATAAGAATGCTACTTTAGCCGGGCGCGGTGGCTCAAGCCTATAATCCCAGCACTTTGGGAGGCCGAGGCGGGTGGATCACGAGGTCAAGAGATCGAGACCATCCTGGTCAACATGGTGAAACCCCGTCTCTATTAAAAATACAAAAAATTAGC
>NW_016107486.1:1140305-1165194 GCF_001604975.1 Cebus imitator | reverse complement strand
AAAAAAAAAAAAAAAAAGAATGCTACTTCAGAATATACAAAAGGAAGTTTAGTTTCCTGAAAAAAATTAAAGTAACAATTCTGAAATTTTAAATTAAGCCAAATAGCTTCAGTTGCTTTCACCTGATAGAGCTGACATTATCAGCAAGAGGAAACACATGTGATCCAGGAAATTAGGTAAAAAAAATCCAAAAAATCACTTTTTAAATTTCTCAGAATGAAGAAAAAATGTAAGCTAAAAGAGCTCTTCATTAATGCAGAGTTGAAATGTACCATAATTCTTGAGACAGAGAGATTTCTGACAAAACACTTAAGCCTATGTGAGAATATTTTAAACATATTTTTAAATCAACGATAATTCGCTCTTTGAGAGTTCGCTTTCTTTAAAATGGTCTACCCTCAAACAATATCCTACGTTAGCAAAGTCTGCCTTCCTGATTTGCCCCAGTTCCTTCACTTGAAATAAAAATAGTACTTTCTATAGAGCTGAATGGGCATATTTAGGCTATTAATTTGCTTCATTTTCATCTATTACATATTTTCATATTTCATTCTCCTATCTCATATTTTTCATATTCTCATATCTTTCTAATACATATTCTCATACATTTCACGTATCAATATATTCAGAACATAATATATTACATATATTAACATTTCCTAACATATCCAAAACTGATGGATCCTAACAACCCCTTCGAAATAACTTTCAATTGCTTCTAGTTGCTTATTAAATAAGATTCAAAGTCATGGCACTTAAATGCTTCCCCTCCTTATCTGTCCCCAGTCTGGCTTTTAATAATATTTCCCACAACAATGTTCCACATACTATGTGCAGCAGCCACATGAACTCTCTGTTTCCCAAACACACCATGCAATATCATGTCTCTGAACCACTGGACCTGCAAGAGAGGCGGTGCCCTCTTGCACTTCATCACTACTTCAAAATCATCCTTGCTAAGCTCCCTAAATTAAGTTTTCATATTATCAGGCTAGTTAAGTAACCACTAACCCTCCTTGCTCCAGGCATCTACCAGTCCAATCATTTCTTCATTCCACAAATAATTTTAGCTCTTGGGCCACTGTCACTCTTTCCAACACAATCCTTGTCTTACTTCTTATTCTTACTTTCAGGATCCATTATAGATAATCCCACTAGTACCCTCACCTCTCAATTCCTTGAACTCCTCTTCTCCTCTTATCTACCACACTGTTGTCAGCCACTCCCCTACACAGTCACAGTCATATCCTGAGATGTTGTAATTATCATCAAGTGAAATCCTTCCATAGTCTCACTTTCAAACACCCCATTCTTCTATCACTACACTCCTGTCTTCCCAGTTTACTCCCTTCCAACATAAAATCCTAAAACTCCACTGAAACCTACTATCTACCAATTTGACCACCACTTCACTGTCATTCACCATCTTCCTATCCTAATTTACCACCTTACCAACTTAAATTCAATGGTAAATCAAAATAATTATACTCTTAGAAATATTCTCAAATCAAAATAATTATATGCTTATAAATATTCTCGACTCTCTTGCCTTCCATTGTTTTGTCATAATAAAGTAGGAAAGTCCCAATTCTGGTCAAATCTAAGTCACCACCTATTCGTGGTCTGCAGCCATGAGTGCACCTATACCTTGAGAAAAAAACACAACTATGTTGTTTGGCCTCTAGAACTCTATGATCACTAACCTCAAGTGAATCCTATCATACCCCATTCGCCTAATCCTTTCCCTCTTTCACTCTCCAAAAACAACAATTTGCATGTGTTCTTGTACCTCTTTAAGCCTCCAAAACCTCCTCCATCATTCTTTCCTTCAGTGGATAACCTTCCTATTTCACTAAGAAAATAGAAACAATTAGAAAAGAGTATCTCAAACTTTCCAGTACCACACCCACCCACCTACTTGGATTTATCCTCCTCTATTCTGTTTTCTTTCCTCTTATCACAAGTGATTCCTACATTCTCATAGGAAAGGCCAATCTTTAATTCTTTCATTTGTGTACTAGATCCATTTGCTGTGCACTTACTTGATGATATTATTCCATCAATTTTTTCCAGTCTGTTTTGCATCAAATATTTTCTTTTTTTGCTTCCCTATTAAATCATTCTCAACAGCATATGAACATGCTATAGTTTGTCCCGTCTTTAAAAAAAACAGGCCAGGTGCAGTGGCTCATGCCTGTAAGCCTAGCACTCTGGGAGGCTGAGGAAGGTGGATCACTTGAGGTCAGGAGTTTGAGACCAGCCTGGACAACATGGCAAAATCCCAGCTCTACTAAGAATACAAAAATTAGCCGGGCATGGTGTCGGGCACCTGTAATCTCAGCTACTCAAGAGGCTGAGACAGGAGAATCACTTGAAGCCAGGAGGCTAAGGTTGCAGTGAGCCGAGACTGCACCACAGTGCTCCAGCGTGGGTGACAGAGCAAGACTCTGCCTCAAAAAAATAAAATAAATAAATAACTACTTTTACCCTTCCTTCCTCCAGTTACTAACCCATTTCTCTCATCCTTTATACAAAATTCTGTAAAAGAGTTTACCCATATTCATTGTCTCCAATCTTCTCATCCTTTCTGAAACATACTCCAATATGGCTTTTTCCATTACTAACTGCAACTGCTCTATCAAAGTCACCAATGATTTCCATGTTGCTAAATTCAATGGTCAATTCGTAGTCCTTATCTACTTTCATGTGTCATTGTTCCTCATATCTTCTTCCTTTGACATGCCATTTTCTCTTGGTTTCTAAAATATAATGCTTATCTGGTTTTCTTACTTCCCTAGCAGCTTCTTCTCAGTGTTCTTTGCTGGTTCTTCCTCTTCATCTCCCCAGTTTCTTAAAGTTTAAGAGTCCCAGGGTTCAGCCTTAGATCACTGTTCTCTTTTGTTTATTCTTAATCTCTTGGTGATATCATTCATTCTTATAGCTTTAAATACCACCAACATCCTGATAATTCCTCAAATTTTTTTCTGTATATCTGACCCCTAGAACTCCAGGCTTATATATTCAAATGCCTTCTCAACCTTATAACTTTAATGTCTGGTATCTCATATTTAACACATCTGAAACTGAAGGTCTCATAGTCTCCTCTCAATATGTTTTTCTCAGTCTCCTCTGTCTCAAATGATGGTCATTTCATCCTTCTAGTTGCTCAAGTCAAAATACTTGGAGGTATTGTTGACGCCTGACTTTCTACTACACCTTATTACAGTCTGTCAGCAAATTCTGTCATTTCTACTGAAAAACATATCCAGAATACAACCACTTCTCACCACCCTACCACTACATCCTTAGTCCAACCTATCCTTTTCTCTCTGGATTACTGCAATCAGTTGTAACTGCTTCAACCATTGCCCTCTATAGTCTACTTTCAACACAAAAACTACAGTCATCCCATTAAAATACAAGTCAGAATAATTTTGTCTGAAAGCATCCAAAGTAAGTTAGTTCTCAGGAAAAGCTGAAATCCTATACAGTGTAGTAGTTTACAAAGCTCCACCCTAACCAGTCTTCCCTCAGTTCTCTGACATCATCTTCAGCAACTCTCCTCTCAACCATTCTGCTCCAGGTGGAGTTGCCTTTTTACTGATCCTCAAAATCATCAGGCATGCTCCCTATCCAGGATATTCACCTAGAAAGCTTCCCCCACAGATGTACCTGACAAGAATGTAAACACCATGAGGGCAGAGACTTCTGTCTGTTTTTTATTTTTCCCTCTACTATGTCCCCAACATACAGAACAGTGGTACATATTAAGCAGTCAATAATTACTTCTTAATGAATGCCTCTTATTCATATGGCCTCCTCAAACTAAACTACCTTCTGTAACTAAAATATTACCTCATCTGTAAACCATGTCTCTTATCTCAAATTACACTCCTTACTCTGAATCATGACAGACATTAAGCTATACTTCTCTTATAGAAAAATAAATAAATTAGTAATTGAGAATATGAATATCATTTAAAGAAACAATGTTGAAAATTAATACGTATTGAAATGAAGTAAAATAAGAGGCTTCCAGTTAAGATAGTGCTATGAGCTCACACTTTAACTCATCCCCCTCCAAATACACAGCAGAGCAATGATATTTCTTAAGTATTTAAAAATTATCCAATTGTTAAAATACCTGCCATGATTTTTTTTTTAAATCTGGAACTGTCTGTAATAGGCTACTTAATTAAAGCCATAAAATTTTAAAGTATTGTTACCTCTGTGGTCCTTAATTAGGAACATGATCCTCAATCTAAAATTCTATATTCAACCATGTTATCATGCAAGAGTAAGAAGAAAACAGACATTTCCAAACGTAAGTAATGTTCAGTGCCATAATTAATGTGATGTTATAATCAACACCAAAGAGAGGTTATGAAAATCAGTAACTTCAAAAATAAAATGTGCTTTTAAAATTTTTGATATATGGTAAACTTACTTTCTTCATACTGCTATCAGACCAACCCTCCATCCACAACACCTGGCATTTCTTATGCAAAGCCGGATTACTCTCACAGTTTATCATGAAGTTTAAATTTGCAGAATCCATTATCAAGACAACGTGCAAGTTTTGTTGAATTCCTAAGAAATATATTTTTTTAAATATTCATGGAAAAATACAAGAATACTAATAGAATCAGACAATCTATACATGGTCTCGGTTAAAGAGATCAAAATTTCTGAAATGAAAGAGTAGGAGTTGTTTTTTAAAATGAGCACAATATAAAACAACATTATAATATAATATTTATTTTAGTTAAAAGAACACTTACAAATTTGTGTATGTGCATGTTAAAAAAAAAGATTCAGAAAAATATCCATGAAAAATATGTGTCATAAAGTCTGGATGGTATGATTATTGCCTCATTTTTTACTTATTTCAATTTTGGATTTCTACAGTGCATATAAAACTGTTTCTATATGAATGAAAGGCTATTGAGTCTTTTAAAACTATGAAGCCTGGCACAATCTAAATAGTTCAATAATCCTCTAAGACAGGAGGTACTAAAGTGGCACTAATTTCACCACATGAAACAAATGAAGCAAGGTAAATATTCCAAAGAACATACTTTCATCATTCCTCTTTGCGAAAATTTTGCTAAGGTGTTGATATGGTTTGGCTCTGTGTACCCACCCAAATCTCATTTTGTAGCTCCCATAATCCCCACGTGTTATGGGAGGGACCTGGTGGGAGATGAATCATGGGGCCAGTGTGGGGGGGGGTTCTTTCCCATGCTGTTCTCATGATGGTGAAGGGATCTCATGAGATCTCATGGTTTTAAAAATGGGAGTTTCTCTAGACAAGCCCTCTCTTTGCTTGCTGCCACCCATGTAAGATGTGACTTGCTCCTTCTTGCCTTCTACCATGACTATGAGGCCTCCCCAGCCATGTGGAACTGTGAGTCCAAAAAACCTCTTTCTTTTGTAAATTGCACAGTCTCAGGTACGTCTTTATCAAAGCAGTGTAAAAACAGACTAATACAGGTGTTTTTATTACAGGTATAGGCTAATCTATCAGCTAGTTATGTGTTACTTTCTAAAAGCTCCAAAAAAACCAAAAAGGTATAAATTATCAAAGAACCCAAGATTTAAGATACCTTTGCAATCTAATGAGAAAATAAGGCAAATTAAATGGTATATATTTCACACCAATAAGAGTTTGATTTGATTAATGAATTCTATGTCACTTACTATATGTGAAGTAATTGAAGACTGGTCCAAAAAAACCATCTTGTGAAGCTTGATCTTTAAGAGGCAACAGCAAGGGCTCTAATTCTTCAAGAGTATAGAGTCCAGGAACTTCACCTATAGAAAAATATTACATTTTTCTTTTTAATTTTGGCTATATTACACTAATCTAAAACATTTTAATAATACTTTTTCAATTTTTGTATTTAAAATTCTGCTCTTATTCAAACTTTCTTTCTAAAAATAAACTTTATTTGTCTAAAAACAAACCTTATCACGACTCGATGAGTCACAAATCTTCATCTACAGACTTCATTTGATAAAATTCAAACACCTAAGCAAGCCACTCAAAATAGTCATAATCTAGCCATCTGTCTACCTTTACAGGTTCTTTTTCCATCTGTCTCCAAAAGACTTTGCACTCTGGCCTCAATAAACTTGTGTTCCATGCATACAGCAAAACATTCTCTCCTCTTGCTGCCCCTTATCTTCCCAATAAATTCTTATCCTTCAAGATGGTTCTTTCCTAACTGCTATGCCCATGAGCCTTTCTTGACTATCCATATGCTAAGTAAAACACTCTTTCTCTTTCATAATCTATTCAAATACATCACTTTTTAGCACTTGTCACATCATTTAATAATAAATTACTTCCTTGCCATCTCCAATTAGTCTCTAAATTTCCAAGGACAAATATTTGATAATGTTCAACATTTAACCTTAGAATATCCTTACCTAAGTATCTAGAACAAAAATATGTGTTACATAAATGAATGAATGAATAGATGAACTTGTACTAGAAATCAGGAGATCTGCTCCACGGCCTGCTACTATGCAGGCCAAATCATGACGATGAATAGAATGATGAAAAGCAAATCAAAGTTGATTAAAACTACAACTTTAAGTAGTCTTCAACAAAGACTTAAAGATAGAGGGCCTGGAACATGTCTTGTTCACTTCTACAAATTATAATAGTATTTAAAACTTGGCCCTGCAGATAAGAGGTACTTAATGAATATTTGTTAAGCCAATTTATTTACAATTCACAAGAAACTATAAGATTAAGTGAAAATTCCTTTGCTACATATCCAAAGCAATGCATTCATATAGAGTCCATCACAATGTGATCTCTACTTTTCTTTAGGTTCAACTAGGAGGCTCCAGACCACCCCTCAAGCTTGTACATACTCAAACAAACATACACACATAAATCTGCATGATATGTTTTTCTCAAATTTTAGACATACTAAGATATTTTTGATTCCTTAAATTTAGTAAAAAATGCCAGCTCTACCTACATATTATACACATTAGGGAATAAGAGTTTGAAATAGAAAAAAGATAAAGCCTATTGAATACTTAACTCTGAAAAAAAATGCCAAAATTTGACTTGCAATTTTTACCATTATATCTTGATAATAAAGACCAGTTTATCTTAAAAACAATGATTATTGGGCTAGTGCTTATCTCAATGTTTGCTTTCAAAAAAAAAAAAATCTGTTTCTGGTCTCTTTGTCAGCCAAAATGAACAATGTCTCCATCTAGTGACAATTTAAGCAATATACAGAAATGTGTTCCTTAAATATCAAAAGATGTTCTTTAAAACGGCCACAAACACTCTAAGTCCACTCAAGTACCACCACTTTCACTAAGTCATTATCCCTCAATTCTTCAACAGAAATGAATCTACCACTTGTGTAATTAGAGATTCCTGGTTTGTATTTCTCATTTGGTCACTAATGTGTAGATAACACATATTATAAATTAAATGTTCTCTTTAACCAAAGGTGCTAAATTCTGAATAAAATTTCTCCTCAGAGCACTAGCATGATAAAAAGTAAGTATTTATTAAAAACTGAGTTGAAGATGAGTTCATATAACTTTGTCCTTGGATGCTCACAATGACACTGTTCATAGAATTGCAACTAGTTTTCAAGAAGATTTATTTTGTCCTTAAATAACAAAATACTCTTGATCCAAGTTTAAAACTAAGCTACCTCCTCCCAGTCACTAACAGTGATTACTCAGAGAAACTTTCTAATAAACTTCAGAAATTCTTCAAAAAAAGGAAGAAATATAGAAATTTGCAAGTATCCTCCTAGGAAAACATGAAAAGGTCAGATAACACCATAGACAATTGGAGAGTACCACAATTTGCTGGGGACAGAGCCACAGCAGAAGAGTGGCAACAGTTCTTAAGAAGTTGAGGTTGCAGAGAATCAATTAGGGAGTCATAATAGACAAATGATACTCCCACCCCTACCCCAGAAATTCTAATATAATGAGTTTAGGGTAATAGCAAATAATTTGTTTTTAGTTGTTGTTTTTAATTATCTAAGTGATTCTAATGTGCAATTAGGGGTGAGAAATACTGAGGAATACAAATGGACAGTGCTTCATGTTATATCTCAGAGGAAAAACAACACTCAAAACTATCTCAGAGGCAAAATGCAAGCAACGATTTTCAAACCATAAAATTCTGAAAACATAAAACAATAAATGTCTCTATAATCCATAGAATTCCAGATATATAGAGAGCCCATTTAGCCACAAATTTCTAGAAAGTATTTGTTTTAAGTCCTCTTTCAAGTGGTATTTTTCTATTATACAGATGCATATTTAAAGTAATTATAAGTTCCTTTTTTCCTTAAAAATAATTTTAATTTCTTCTTTTAACAAACAAGATTACTGGCCAGACACAGTGGCTCACACCTTTAATCCCAGCACTTTGGGAGGCCAAGGCAGGACGATCACAAGGCTAGGAGATGGAGACTATCCTGGCCAATATGGTGAAATCCCATCTCTACTAATATAAAAATTAGCTGGGCATGGTGGTGTGCACCCGTAATCCCAGCTACTCAGGAGGCTGACTCAGGAGGCTGAGGCAGGAGAATCACTTGAACCCGGAAGGTTGGGGTTGCAGTGAGCTGAGATCGCACTGCTGTACTCCAGCCTGGAGACAGAGCAAGAATCCATCTCGAAAAATAAAAATAAAAATAATTTTTTTAAAAAAAACAAGATTACTTACTACTTGATTTGTAACATTCAACTAAAGAAAGAGAATGTACATTTTTCCAGGTTAATGAATGCAGCTACATTCCAGACACATGAAATGTGGGCACCTATGTGTAGAATTCTGTGGAATTCCATATATCTGGAATATATGTATATTCATATATCCATACTAAGGCTATACTATTATATAGTTATACAATCATGTCGCTACTGATGGCAAGGTTCTATCAAATTTTTGTGATTATAAATTACGCTACCTATTTTCTTACATACTAGTTCTTTTATTTCTGTGGGTTAAATTCCTACAGATAGTAGAATGGTACATCAAAGAGTATGGCACAGCTTTTAATAAGTCCTGGTGGACAATTTTCTCAAAGGTTATAACAGATAATAACCCAGAAAATGTATACATAACAGTCAATGTTTCAGAACATTCATCAATACTCAATATTAACAATAATTTTTATATGCCTTAAATTCTATGTTTTATGAAGATAGTCTCTCATTTCTCCTGCCATGAGCATGTTAAACATCATGTCACCTAAGTAAGAACTATGCCAAAAGTTCTCCTAAACAAAGTAAATTTTGCACAGGATAATTTTACTTATAATTTTTACGTTATTATTTTTATTTTCTTTAAATAGAAACTATTCACTTGCCTGAGGACAAAAGGCTATTGACCATCTCCAAAAACGCAGGATATACAAACTGGTAATCCTCAAGAAGTAAAACTACCTGCTGTGCTTCAATTCCTGCAAGGTGCAGCACCTGCAAAATAAGAAAATAATTTTTCAGTACTCATTAAGTATTTTTGGTACAGTTAAAAATTAACATGCTGTATGTAAAGTATGTCAGTATCGTGTGTTTATTCATTTATTTATATTTCAGTAATTAAAAATCAAACTTTGCCCATATAATTTGGAAAGTAAATCCAACCCATAAGTAAACACTAATTATTTTACAGCTAGACCATTAAAATTAAAACAAGCAGATCATTTTTATCTCTACCCACATATTGCCTATATAAATTCCATCCTTCTGTTTATCATTCATGTCTATCTAACATCCCATAGCCTGGATATCTGGGTCCTAGAAATTCTAATAGTATTCTCTTTCCTGTCTGTACACAAAAATATAATTTTCAAATAATCTTTGAAAAAATAAACTAAATTAAAATAAAGGCTATATTGTATAATAGAGAATTAAAGGCCTTTAAAGATGTTTAGAAAACAAACCAATGTAATCTTAAACCAAATAAAGCAAAAGAGAGTGAGCAACTCACATGTTTGAGATCACTTTTGAACTGCTTCAGTTCATATCCTCTGGAAATCTTTGGAGAAAACAGGACCGCTCCATGCATGTGACTGACTAAAGAAGTGATGGTCCGACGACCTACACCACTGCGTCCTGCTAATAGAAGTGAACCTCCAGGGAAGCTCAGCACTCTATCTATCCTAGACATATACTCCAGGACTTCGTGGAAAAGTAAAATGTCTAAATTCTGGTTATCTCGTCCATAATGAATAAGACCCTTTTAAAAAATCAGAATTTGTTATAGTTAATATAAGCCCTAATTACATAATAAAAATGTTACTTATCTAAATTAAAATATTATATTTTTGATACATTCAAGAAAAAAGGTGAAGTGACTACATATCATCTCACACTCAATATTTTACATATCTAGTAACCCTGCTTTATTGGTACTCTCTAAGGAAAAACTTGCGTCAAACAAGTTCAAGGGTTCATGAAAATCAGTTACTTTTGGACACTACTACACTAGTAAAAAGCAGCATGAGACAACACGTTAATTATAAAACTTTAAAATTGCTCAAATTTTATTAGTTATGAATCAGTGTGCATAGACCACAAAAAAAATCCCCAAACTCTAGAAACCAAGTGCCTAAAAAATCTTTTGTGAATGTTTGTTCTTTCACACTGCTTGGGAATGAATCAAAAGGTAACACAGGTACCATGCTCTACCAGGGACTACATGATAGGGTGCAGGAAGGGAGAAAAGACAATTAGACTTTACATTCTTAATAACTTTCAATACTTCAAAACTTTGCAACATCCATTCCAGATGAATCAGTTTACCAGACCATGAAACAATGTTTCCTGATATAAAATCCACACTAACATTCAATATAAATATTAATTTTTAAAGCCATCATTTGCAATACTGTTCCCTCTTCTTGATTATAACTAAACATTAAAAGAGAATGAAACTCTCTAGGATACTGCTACTCAAAAGTTTCAGTAGACCAGTGCATCATCATCTGGTAGCCTGTTAGACATCTGGACTATCTGGGTCACCTAGTGAATCTGACACTTAGGGAATGAGACCCAGGAATCTGTGTATTTTCTAATTCTCTACATGATTCTAATGCTGTCTAAACTTTGACAAGCGCTGCTCCAGAGTAATTTCCTGATTAATATTAAACCTCATTAATATTTCCAACATGATACCTTTGCCCAAAATTATCTTAGATTTTACACATATCTATGTAAGTACATGCACATCTCATTACATCTGCCACAATGGACTAAATTTCAAAAGATAACAATCAGCTTTGCCTATTCTGCAATCTGTCATATTCATGCCCTCAAAATCTTTACAACAAATATTTTTAAAAGACTATAATGACCAAATTCCAGTTACAATTCATGATTCATATTATACCTTTTTAATAACATCCTTGAGATCAGCAGAGTTTAGTTTTCCAAGCGGTTTTCCATGCGGAGGTAATGGTTGCCCTGGGGCTGCTCTTGTTACTGAATTATGCCGAGCTCCCCATGTAACATAGAAAGTATCTGCAGAAATAAACGATATTTTTACTTTATATACATTACTTTCAATGAGAATTCAACAAATACATTGCTTACTAAACAACTTTAAGTTAATTAATCCAGATAAGATCATTCCCAGAAGGGCAAAGGCAAAATACTTTAAAATGCACATTGTAAGGTCAATAAAATCAGGAGGAATACAATGACTGAGCCAGGTAAGGTGGCCCATGCCTGCAATATCAGCACTTTCGGAGGCCAAGGCAGGAGGATCACTTCAGCCCAGGAGTTCAAGGCCAGCCTGAGCAACAAAGCAAGGCTCCATCTCTACAAAAAATTTAAAAATTAGCCAGGTGTGGTGGCATGCACCTGTGGTCCCAGCTACTTGTGAGGCTAAGGCAGGAGTATCACTTGAGCCCAGGAGTTTGAGGCTGCCATCAGCCATGATTGCACCACTACACTCCAGCCTGGGCAACAGATTGAGACCTATCTCAAAAAAATAAATAAATAAAAAGAAATAACAAAGACCTTCAATTGCAATATCAAACTCTACCTGAAAAGTGATGGATGGCATCACCTTGCCCCCTCACTCCTTTCTCCCAAAATGAACTGGTTTCCTTCTACCTTTCTCCTACTATTCCCCACTGTCTACTCTCAGTTTGTCCCATTTTTCTTCTTCCTCAGAATATACATAAAATTTCTAAGTTAAAAATACGTCACATAAAATTGGCAAATAAAACAATCTCAAAACTCTCCTTGAGAAAGAACATAGATGTATTAATACCAAAGAGTCCTAATGTTTAAAAGAAAAACTAATGAAATTTTAATTGGAAAACATAAATCCCCCAATCTTCCCTTAAATCTTCCTATAGCAATGTTCCTGTTACCATACAAGGAAAGTCTATTCACCATTCTATTGAACATTTTCCTTCCCAACTCTTGTGGGAGACTGTTCCACCAAGCATCCTTGTCACATGCTCAGTTCTACACTTCCCTAAAATAACAAGCTTGTCTTCCCTGGACCCAAGCTACTTCATGTTCTCCCTACTTTCACCATCACATTTTTTATATTATTTTCTATCTGTACAGACTGCTATACTAAAACTCTTATTTGGGAACAATAATATAGTCATAATCTCCAAATCTAAATCTTCTTTGCAATCATTACCCCAACATGAGCTTTGTGAATCTCATCTTTTGCATTTGGATCTATATAACCCTATTTATCATGCCACAACTACAGGTCCTTTTCAGTTTTCTGCTTTATCCCTTATACACTGATATTCCCTGGGGTCCAATTTCAGCCTTCTAGTCTCTTAATTCTAAAAATTCTCCCCAAATCATTTCATCTTTTTTGTCAATTAAATTATCAACTATATATATACCAAAAACTCACCTACTACTTATCTCTAGGCAAAACTCCTAAGCACTACGCTAGTCCTGTATTTCCAGTTGCTTAATAGACATATAATTCATGCATTTATTCACTCAATACTTACCTATCAAGCACCCATGTTTAAACAAGGTATTTTCTGCTTGAGATAAGTATTGAGTAAGACAAACATGATTCCTAACCTCATAAATGATCAACTCTATGTAGAAAAGGCACTAAAAAGGATTGCAAGCATTCAAACACATGTACAAAACTGAACTATTATCCTCACATCTAATCATTTCTTACTTGGACTATTGCACTAGCCTCTTACCTTATACCCCTGCTATAAGTCTCTGCATCCTCAAGTACATCCTCACTACTACTAGAGTAACACATACAAAAACAAAGCCTGATTGTGCCACATCACTCCAATATTACATATAGCTTTCCATTTCCTAAAACAAAACAAAACACCAAACTCCTAATGATGGCCCTCTACAATCTGGCTTCACTGACTGCTTGAATTTTCTATCTCCCTCTGTACCATATGCTCTAGCTTTCTCAAGCCTCTGTTTCTTTCTTGTCTGGAATATCCTTTGCTTACTATATTCATCCTTTAAAACACAGTTTGAGTACTTATAAGAGTTTTAACAAATTTAAAACTTAGGTATAAATTAGGTATAAATCTAACATAACATGTATAATACTTGAATGCTAAAACTACACAACACTGATGAAAGAAAACAAAGATCTAAATAAATAGAGGGATTAAATAAGTAGAGAAAATGGGAAGACTCAACAGAGAAAAGATGTCTATTCTCTCCAAACCAATATACAAATTTAAGCAATTCCTGTTAGAATCTCAGCAACATTGTTTATGGATACAGAAAATATTATTCCAAAATCTATATGAAAAGACAAAGAAACAGAAATAGCTAAAATAATTTTGAGAAAGAAGTCTAAAGTAGGAGGACTCAGTCTAAACCAATTTCTAAACCAATTTCACAATTTTTATAGTAGCTAATCAAGTCAGTGTGGTATTGGCAGAAGGACAGATTCATACATCAATGGAGAACCCAGAAATAGACCCACGTTACTAATTTTTGACAAAGCTGCAAAAGCAATTCAGGCAGAAAGATAGCCTTTTCAATAAATGATGCTGGGGCAAATAAACATCTATAGGCACAAAAATAAACCTTGGCCTAACTCTCATTCACATTATAGAAACTGACTCACAATGAACCATTGATTCAAATGTAAAACATAAAACTATACAACTTTTAGGAAAAACACAGGAGAAAATATTCAGAATCTATGGCTAGACAGAATCCTTAAACTTGACATCAACAGATCCGTACAATGAAAAATGATAGGTTAGGCTTCACAAAATTATATAAAAACTTTTTTTTTTTTGTCTGTGAAAGACCCTATTAAGGAGAGGAAGAGATAAGCTATTGAGAGGTAGAATATATTTGCAAACCATACATCCAACAAAGGACTGATATCTCTAATATATATGTATTCTCAAAACTCAACAGTAACAAATCAAACAATTGCTGGGCATGGTGGCTCACACCTATATTCCCAGCACTTTGGGACACCGAAGTGGGTGGATCATTTGAAGTCAGGAGTTCAAAACTAGCCTAACCAACATGATGAAACCCAGTCTCTACTAAAAATACAAAAATTAGCTGGGCAAGGTGGTGCATGCCTGTAATTCCAGCTACTCGGGAGGCTGAGGCAGAAGAATCACTTGAGCCCAGGAGGTGGAGGTTGCAGTGAGCAGAGATTATGCCACTGCACTTCAGCCTGGGAAACAGAGCAAGACTCTGTCTCAAAAATAAAAAATAAAATTAAAAAATCTGATTAGAAAATAGGTAAAAGACGCCTGTAATCGCAGCACTTTGGGAGGCCGAGGAGGGTGGATCATGAGGTCAAGAGATCAAGACCATCCTGGTCAACATGGTGAAACCCCATCTCTACCTAAAATACAAAAAATTAGCTGGGCATGGTTGTGCGTGCCCGTAATCCCAGCTACTCAGGAGGCT
This sequence comes from Cebus imitator, assembly GCF_001604975.1. NCBI lineage: Eukaryota > Metazoa > Chordata > Mammalia > Primates > Cebidae > Cebus > Cebus imitator. Next base: position 1,150,272 of record NW_016107486.1, on the reverse strand, counting down.
GAGGCAGGAGAATTGTTTGAACCCAGGAGGCGGAGGATGCGGTGAGCCGAGATCGCGCCATTACACTCCAGCCTGGGTAACAAGAGCGAAACTCCATCTCAAAAAAAAAAAAAAAAAAAGAAAATAGGTAAAATACATGAAGACATTCCATCAAAGAGGATATGCAAACAGCAAATATTACACGAAAAGATGTTCAACCTCACTAGCCATTAGCAAACTGCAAATTAAAGCCACAATGACATATCATATCTATAAACGCTCAAATGAATGACTCAAATACAAAATAGTGACAACACCAAATGCTGGCAATGATGAGGAACATATTTCTATGAAAAACAGCCTTTTAGTTGCTTAAAAAACTAAGCATGTAAGTATCACACAATCCTGCAATTGCACTCCTGAGCATTTATTCCAGAAAAACAAAAATGTACATTCACACAAAACCCTGTACAAGAATACTCATAGCAGCTTTATTCCCAATAGCCAAAAACTGAAAACAACCCAGATATCTTTCAACAGATGAAAGGTTAAAGAAATAGTAGTATATCCATATGATGGATTAAAAAGCAATAAAAAGAAATGAACTACTGAAGCACAACAATCTGCATGTATCTCCAGAGAAATACGTTGAGCCAAGAGAACTTTCTTGAAACGACAAAATCAAAGAAACAACAGATTAGTGGTTTCCAGAAGATGGGAGAGAAGTGAGTATGGCTATAAATGGATAACATTATAGATCCTGTGGTGATATAACTGTTCTGTATCTAAACTGTATAAATGTCAATATCCTGGCTGTGATGGTGTGGTGTAACTTGGCCAGATAATACCATTGAGGGAAACTACGTAAAAGGTAGATGTGTTCTCTCTCTATTAATTCTTATAAATGCATGTGAATCTATAATTATCTCAAAAATAAAAAACTGAATTTAAAAAAGTTTAACTCCCACTGTTTCAACTGACCAGCCTTTAAAAAAAAGGTTCCAAGTAGCTTTCTAGAATTAATCTCCACCTCTTCTATAACCCTACTATCCAGCATTTATCTCAAACATACTCAGAAAAATTATATTAATTACAAAACATTCCATATTCCATTGTAATTATAATTTTAATCATCTACTTCCACAAACTTTTGTGACATCTAACTACACTAACAATAGTTATCATTGTAAGCAAAGATTTTTATATCTGTTTCTGTCATTATATGACAATCTTCTTAAGGCCAAGAATATATCTAGTTTATTTTTATGTTTCCAGAATTAAATTTTTCTTAATTAGCTAATCTTTCAATATGTGAAAATCCTATGTGCCTAGATATAATACATGTCAAACCTGTATTTTTAAAGAAAGACCTTCGCTGAAGAGAAAAATGCCAAAAAAGGACATATTTTATTTACTGAGTCTTACATAAGAGATTCTGAAGGATACCAAACTCTTCAGAGGATTCAGACACCCAATTAGGTGCCAATACTACCTTATGCCCAAAGAATATGCCACTTTCTTTGCAAAAACAGACAGTATTGACTCAATTTTCAGAATGAGAAAAATGGCACCACTTAAGACTAAGCCTCTCCACACTAAACCATGCAAGCTACAGGCCATAATGACATAAACCTTCAATCAAAGTTAAGCAAACTCTGAACTATTAATATTATCAGGCTTCTCTCAACATTTCATCCTTCTTGAAGTTTTTATTGAACCCATTTCCTGATTCAAAAACTCAGGAGAACCTAGAAAATTCCTGTCAATCTAAACATCTTTCCTACCTTTAAGGCTCTCTTCAGGATATGTAGTCATGTATCTCAAACCACTATCAAATCTACAAAGGTACAATATACCAAATGCATATGTTGCTGTAGAAGTAATTGTGGTTTTGCCATTAAAAGTAACTAGATAAAATATATTTGCTATACAAAATATGTTTGAAGCCCAGCTTTATCCTCTGAAAAAATAAGCACATTTTGTGGCCTGACAGCAGTTTTATTAGGAAATATTTTCATATTGTAATCTTTTAACAAAAAGCCCTCTCACCAGGTTGACTTTCATATTACATACATTACTCCCACAGTAGTTTTCAAAATGCAAACTGGTTATTAAACAGTAATCGTTGCAAATGCAACACAGCTGCTTTGACTGAATGGTGTTATGCTTTCTTTACAATAACAATAGATTAAGATGTAACAAGCATATGTAAGTTCTATGCTAATGACACTATAGGTAGTGACAGGAATAAGCATGGCCATTGCTCTTAGTTAAAAGGTCATAACAATCAAATATGAATTTTCCCAATGATCTTCATTTTTATATACATGTAACTGTTTTTCAAAAAAAAAAAAAAACTTTTATTAAAATAATCTTGCATTGCCAATGTAAAACAGTACGGCCTGAACTCCTTTTTTCTAAGAAGAAAATTATTACCATTATATTTTGTTTGAAAAATGATTACTGAAATCCAGCAAAAAAGACTGAGCAGTATCTTATCAAAAAATTAATATTAAAATTATTCCGTTTTTATTTGCTTAGAGCTATAAAATCATGCTATCAATAAGAAAAATAATTCTGAAATCCTTATAAGTTATATATTTGCATAAGCTCTATTAGATTACCTGACATATTGTCTAATATGTCTGAGCCCCAATCTGCTTGAAACACTGTTGTTAAAATGGTGTCAAATAAATGAAGTTCCTTTGCACCAACAATTTTGTCACGAAATAAGCGCCGTGCTTCATATGCTACAATTTCTAACACATAATCTAGTGGATGGTTTGAGGATCCTGGAAAAGGCAAAATTTTATTTAATTGTAATAAAATGATTTTTAAATAATCTCTTTAACATAATATGAGAAAGAAATAGCAGGCATCTACATACCATAATTTTGGCATCAGATAAACGGAAGAAAGGAAAAAAAGTTAAAATTCATTTTTTTAGTAAGTTGGTACATGTTTGCGATTACTTAAAGGCTACATTAAATACTACATCTCTAGTTGCTGAATAAAAATAATTCCAGAAAGTATACTAAATATGTTTTAGCTCAAAAATAATGATTTCAGTTTTCCCAAAAGAAAGTTGTAATAGTGACAATCATACACAGTTTAGAAGAAGAAATATATTATAATTTTAATAATAATATTTCTATTTAATAATATAATTTGTGCAATAATACTTATTTAACTTATCTATTACAAATACAATCTATAGCATAAATATGCACAGACACAAACATACACACACACACGAACACACATACACTAGCAAAACTCACCTCCTTCTAAATCATATCTAAATAAACCAAGAACCCATTGGGTAAGAATGCAAGGAGTAAAGAAATAGTGACTATAATCATCCACTGTAAATTTGGCCCGCACCTGAAAAAGAAAAATACAATAAACGATCTTTCTACTGTCTTAAATATATAATCAATGTTGTAAATTTTTCAGTCACCTTAGACTCAGAGGAATACCACTTTCTACCTGTACGTGGAACTGATTTTCAATATAATTGACTTCATTAGTTATCTTTATATTATATTTTTTGCACTTAAAACATTATTCTAAGAAGAGTTCATAAACTTCAACAGATGGCCAAATGTTGTCCATGAAAAAAAAAAAGGCTAAAAAGCCCTGCTGAACATAGAAATTCAATAAAAACAAACCTAACCTTTAAATATGATGATTGCAATTTCAAGGTACTGCAGGTCTAGGTAAGACCCATTTTTTAATGCTGGGAACCATTAGAACAACTTATGTTCAAGAATTCACTGAACAAATCAAAGTACCTCTCTTCAATATACAACCAACCCGTAAAAAACCTATCCTTTCCTCTCTATAGACAGGGCCATTACTCTTATTCTGATCTTGATTACTTAAACATCTTTATTTATTTTAAAAAAGGAATTTCTTCCTTTTAAACATATCCCCACTTCTACTCCAATACTATAAAGAGCATCTTCCACAAACATGTCCATAACATGTATATGCTATTCCCTTTATCTAAGAAGACATTTTTCCTCCTCCAGCTACTTGGTGAATTTCCATTATTCAAAACTCAGATCAAACTTCACCTCCTCCTTAACAACTACTATATACAACAAAGTTATTTACTCTTCCTCTCTGCTAACTCTGTAACTTGGACAAAGTGTTACTGCTACATTTATTACACTGCATTAATAGTTTATTTATATAACTTAGTCCCTCATTAGACTGTGAACTTTCAGTGAAAAGATACTAAGTCATCTTTAGATCCCTAGGACTACCACTGGCAAGAAAACCTGCTCAACAAACGTTTTGTGCATCCTCAATGCCTGCTTTCAAGTATCTTTCCCATTTCATCTAGGAAGAATACTTTAGACATTTCCTCACAGTTAGGAAGAAAGAAAGAAACATCAAAGACTACTCTCAGGTTTGAAGCCTGGAAGACATAAACTGATAAAAGTCAGGAAAAAGATCTGGTTTTGGAAAGAAGATAAACTCAATTCTAAATATGCTAAATTTGAGCTGACAGCAGAATAAACAACTACCACAAATTCATTCACTCAACAAATATTGAGTGCCTATTAATAACTGTGCCATGGAAATAACAGTGAATAAGGCACACACAGTACCTGTCTTCACAGAGTTACTCTCTAGTAGAAAAGTCCAATAAACAGGGAAGTAAAGCCTGGGTAGCAACACAGAGGTCAGAATTAAAAGTAGACCGTTAGGAATGATAATAATAGGCATGAAAGCTACAATTTAGATCCATATCTACCTGTTCATACACTTGTACCATAGATCCTGCTAAAAGATAAATTTTTGAAGAAGAACCCCAAATAGAATGATTCTTCAGATTTTTGTGTAGAACTGGTTCCAAATATGCTCCATAAATCGTTTGTAACTGCTCTCTTTCTGGGTAACTATAAAAAGGGCATATAAGAAGAAAGCTGAAATAAATCAATATTCCAAATTATTTCAATGTTAAGTTATAGCAGTGGTTTTCAAACTGTGCTGCTCTGAGACCTACATTATCTCCAAAGCTTACCCATGGCCAAAGACTAAGCTCATCACCCCCATTCATTCTCTTTTCAACCAAATTAGATCCCGAAATATCTATTGTCAAATATCAGAAAGTGTTAGAGAACGCACAAGAAATTATTTTAAAACACAATTGTTTAAAAACCACTGATCTTTAGAAAAGACCAAAAGGAAATTTTATTTTCCAAAAACATTTCTAAGTTACATAAAGCCTGTACACAGAGCAGTAATCCACATTAGAACTATAAAAGTAAAAGTAAAACTAACACAACAAATAAAATCAATCCCTTTCTACCAAACCAAAATGTATTTCAATCTGGTTTAATTGGCAACAGGAACATTTAGGAAAAAGAAATGTTAGTTGATGGAGTACAATTAGCACGAAAGTATACAAATAAGGTTTTGTAATATTGAAATATTTGCAATGTAATATAATGTATATTAAATATAAACAGAGGAGATATTGCCATAGTCTCTGTAACAATTATGGACCATGGAGATAAATTAGCATAATGCCAGCAGCCTTTAAAATGAACTGATTCTCCCTTGTTCAGATTCAAATTCTCTTTGTTATCTTGATAAATTTGGTAGTATTTTTGATTTATGAACTGCATAAAACATTTAAATCTAAAATCCACCATTCAGATTCCTGAGATTGACATTTTGGGATGCAGACTACACAAAAAAGTTTCGTTTTATTTCCTGTCACACTTCTCATAAATACGATGCTTTAATTAAAGCTTTTATCATCCTGAATTATTGACTATATTTTGAGAAGGGTAGGAAAAAATATCAGAGCTTAAGTTTGATCATTTTTATATTCTACATTTTAAAGTATTATTAACAAATGCTTTTAATAAAATTCAATTATATATGATAACTTCCCAAATAAAAGAAATTTGAAACACAAAGATACGTACTCTATAGAACAAAGACGAACAATGGAAGTAAATCTGGTAGTAAGTTTATGTCTTCCCAGTCTTCCTCCAGCTGACATAGAAGCCACAATTTGAATATTTTCTAGACCAACCCATTCCAGATTTTCATCATAAAATCCTTGATATGTCAACACCTATTCGAAAATAAGCATATTTTAAACATTTTATACTTAAGCTTTCCTAATCATGATGAAGGATATTTTTGTCTAAGTTTCAATTATTTCCAAATGTAATCATCACCTACCTAACTCAAGAATTTAACATTAAAAGATATCTTGGCCAGGAGAGGTAGCTCACGCCTGTAATCCTAGCACTTTGGGAGGCTGAGGCAGGCGGATCACCTGAGGTCAGGAGTTTGAGACCAGCCTGATCAACATGGAGAAATCCCATGTCTACTAAAACTACAAATAAAATTAGACAGGCATGGTAGCGCATGCCTGTAATACCAGCTACTCGGGAGGCTGAGGCAAGAGAAAAGCTTGAACCGGGAGGTGGAGGTTGCAGTGAGCTGAGGTCACGCCATTGTACTCCAGCCTGGGCAACAAGAGTGAGACTCTCTCTTAAAAAAAAAAAAAAAAAGATATCTTGAATTATTATATTACTGAAAAATAATACTGTTCAAATCTCTGTGTTCTACGAATGTTAGCTATATTATCCTAATGTTTAAAATGCTTTTCTCTCTAATAAACACTAAAATTCTGATGGTATTATAAATCAAGTAGCAATTTGCCTAGAAAATGAAAGTATCAGAAAAAATATGAGAAAAATATTTTGGCTTTTTTCTGTAAATATTTTATCGTATTCTGCAGTTACACAGTAAAGCTAAATTTGCACCTGTATCATAATAAACTCTATGAATTTAGTTTCTAATGTGGTGTAAATAACATAAAGAAATAAAATAACATATTTTACACTGATTCAGGATATGTGATCTCAAATCCTTATAAAGGCAAAATGGAGACTAATGGGTTAAAGCAGCCAGGAAAAAAAAAAAAACATGACCAAGTCTAACTGCTGTAGGAAGAATGCATACTTTAAAACATGAAGCAAAAGTTTCTCCAACTACACCACCATGTCCAGCTTTTGTTTTCCTCCTTATTGTCGGAATAAAAGACAAGTAATAGATACAGAGTGAAGACTGTTTCTATTCTCCCTGTCATATGTCATCTTGATGTAATACTAACTTCTAAAGAAAGGAAAATCACAGAAGAACTGGAACAAGACTGAAATGTTTCAGGAGTTTAATTTCCATGACAAATGCTACATAAAACTGGCCCCAAAGGAAGAATGCATATTTTCTAAGAAAAGTTAATTAAATTAAATTGTTTCCAATTAGATTAAAACACTTCAAGCGATTTGACTTACCTGTTGTAGGAAAGCTACCAAAGTACTTGTCCCCCATTTATCAAGTTTGGGTAGGTTGATATCTTTTAAGTACAGAACAAGTCTTTCACAGTCTTTTGGTCTGTATACATGACCAGTATTAGTACTGATTACCATGCAAGTCTGGCTCAGTTTCTGCAGCAGATGGCGAGAAGTGGTTTGTGCACTACAATGAACTGTAGCAATTTGAGTGGACCGGAGTTGTGAAAATGCATACCTGAGCAGCATCCTATGAAAAATGCATGACATCTGACTTTGATAAAAATGCAATCAACAAAATACATTTTATATTCAATAAGAAATTTCTATCTCATAAATACATCAGATTCTAAAATGTGTTCATACACATTTTAGACGGGGAAAATGGTAAATACAGACAGGGCTTCCACATGTATCAAAGTAATTTTCAAACTTTTAGACTAGAAAAATATAAATTCATATTTTAAGGCATTGTGGGGACTGTTTTTCAGTCAAAAAAAAAATCAAAGTTATCAGAATTAATCTAGTTTGATATAGTATATATTAAATATAACAACCGTTTGCCCACAGTTGAAGAAAGACTTTAATATTTGAAGTTTTACAAGTTTAAAAGAATTACTATAATTTTATACAATTTTTTAAATTACTACTCCTCTACTAGAAATATGAAAATAATAAACCATGGTTCCTATATTTCAGGAGACTATGCTCCATATGTACTAAAACTAGGCTGAATCCAAATGAATAAAAAACTATTTTTAAAATAGAGTGCTAACTTCAAACTTTATATTTTATAACTAAAACAAATGGTATGTGAGTATATCTAAGGTATTCTTTTTTTTTTTTGCTGTATTTTGCAGATTCTTTTTAAGAGTGTCTTCTCAGATGGCTCTTTCCAGTAGAAATCACATAATCTGGCAAAGAAAAGAACACATTCTTCCCTACAGTTATTAGTTTTACAAGTAATGAAAATAAAATGAATCTTCCATGAAAATGTAAATGCTACTTTAACCAAAAGAAACATAACAAAAGCCATTAAATAATTTGGGGGTGGAAGGAATAAATCCACAATATTTATTTTTGCCAATATTTTTCTTACCCTTTGCCACATCCTTCTGGTCCTATCAGAATAAAGGGCTGTTTAGTATCAGAACTTAACCATGGTTTGAAATAATCTAGACTTCGTTGCATGTCAGGAGTCTGAATGACTGGAAGAGTTAAGCCATTACTGAAATCGTCAGCAGTCAAGTTTTCTGGCTTCTTAAGCACATATGTTGCTAATCGACCTCTAGTAGAGTCATAGTAGGTGTCCATTGGTTTGTGAAAATCTGGAGGAGATTCTCGTGCCCAGTTAAAAACCTTAAGAGGAAGAAATTGTGATAAGTTTTCATATACTCCAAAGTGTGTGACATTTTAAAATTCCTCCAAGTAAATGTCCCAGAAGTGAATCATCTTAGTTCCAAGAAAAGTTTATATATACTAAACCTATTTTATCATTAAAGTAACATTTTATCTCAAATATTTTTCTCTAAATGATCATTTAATTTATAAATTAAAGTTTATGTAGGAAATAATGACTTGGTAGATATTTATTATATACTAAGGTATATTCAATTTTAATGGAGTTCATATTAACATTAAATCATAAAGTACAGAATGCAGAAATCCTTAAGCCCTTCATTTCTACCATATTCTGGGACTGTCCTATTCCAGTGTCACTAACACTGCTCTCCATTCTTCCTTGTAATATTGACAACTGTTATCTATGCAGATATAAAGCAGAGTTAGCCCTTACAGGTACTCTTCAATACATTTATTCTGAACTGTGATGAGAGAGTATCTACTTAAAAACAGTATATAGTATGGTACTGAGTGGTAACAATGAGAAGCACCCAGCAACAGAAGCAATAGGACAGCCATGGAAAGGGAAACGGAATAGAGAAACTAGTAAATGACACTATTAGAGAAGGAGCAAAATGAGAAAGAAAGCTGAAACATAATGTTAGATCCAACCTAAAGGAAGAGATGTCCAATAATTTCAGTAGAGGCCAATAAGAAAAGAATTTCTTATTATTTAGAATTCAGCTTTATAAACAACTTGACTATAATACAATGTAAACATATGTGAAAGAAAAGATTTATTAATAATTAATTCATCCTATCATTCCTAATTCCTAAAAGTGCTCTGGTTGAAAGGATAATAAAAACTAAAGTATTCTAAGGTTTTATATGAATAATAATTAATATAGATAAGTAGGCTGAAAAATGTCTAACTTAAAAAAGATATGGGGGGAAGGATCCAAGATGGCCGTTTAGCAACAGCTCAGGATTGCAGCTCCCAGTGAAAGCGCAGAGGGTGAGTGGACGCCGCATTTATATTGCCCACAGACTAGGGAATTCCCAGGCAGAGGAGCTTTACGGTCGCCAGCGCAGCTGTTTCAGCCAGCGTGGCTGTGCCGGCCGGCGCCGCTACTTTGCCCCGCTCGGCTGCTTTGTCAGCGCCCCAGAGCAGCGGTTCTCCATACAAAATACAGCGGTTCTCCGTACAAAATACACCGGTCCGGGGGCCATTTTGGCTGGCGATTAGAGCCACGGGAAGTCGCCCATTCGTCTGTTTAAAAAGGGAACTGAGCAGAGAACAAGGACAATAGATTCCAGGG
>NW_016107486.1:1116466-1134656 GCF_001604975.1 Cebus imitator | reverse complement strand
CCATGTGTGTACCTATGCAACAATTTTGCATGTTCTTCACACGTACCCCAAAACCTAAAATGCAATAAAATAAATAAATGGAGGAAAAAAAAAAAAGATATGGTCCAAAGATATGGTCCAAACTTTAGCTTGTTAAAACATTATTTTATAAAATGTTAAGAATAGCATCAAACAGCATAAAATAACTCAAAGGAGAATATACATATATACACACACACACACATAAATACATTATTACTCAATTGAATACATTTCAAATTTTAAAAGTTCCCTATCTTATAGTAACAAATTTTTGTATTTTGGCAGTTAAGAGTTAATGAGAAGTTAAACTTTTGACTAAATACAGGCTTTAAATATGCGTTACCTCTTTGGTAAATTCCAGACGTGATTTCATATTCAGATTTCCACCAAGTCCCCTTATGAGATTAATAATAAATTGGTCATGATCTCTGCAACCATGTAGATGTGACAAACCATTCATCACAGTCCCAACCAAACTTGTTTCTACCACATAGTCATTCTGTAGATTAAAATCCATAATACAAACAGACAAAAGGCAAATATTAACCAGTAAAGTTAGAGCCATACAGACTGATGTTCACATATCTTTTGAAGAACCATTTTTAAATTCACTCATCTATTCAAACTTTAGAAAGTTTGGATTTCATTCAGTTTTTATATAAACTTTGAAAATAAAAAGTAATCATGAAAATACAATTGTATATTTCTAGTTATCAGTGCTACAGTTCTCAAATAGATACATGGTTTATTTACTTCCTAAACCTGAAGAATATAAGAGAAAAGGTAAGTTAGTGGGCATTTTTTCCAAAAAGAATTGATGTTCATTTCCTCTTCCTGATAAGAAAACAAGAAGCAAGAGCTAGACTGATGGCACTAGAAAAGAAAGATTAGAAAAAAAAGACATAAATGAAAAACCATTTGGAGCTTTCTCTGTGAGAAGAATTTTTAAATGAAACTTCTGGACCCTAGTGCTGTGTAGATGGTTTGATCAGTAAGCCCTCTGAGGCTCCTGGTAAGTGCAAGAGAGTTAAGTTAAAAATGGCTCTCAGTCTTTCCATAAATAGTTACAGAGAACCAATCATGCATTAGGATCTGTATGTGGTGTTAGGTTTGTTTTGTTTTGTTTTGTCTAAAGCTGGAATAAACAGAGTCCCTGTTTTCATGGAGCTCAAGCATAGTAGAGGAAATGGTTAACATTTTGTAGCAAGAGCTACAGGGCAACAGTACAGAATGTTGTGGGAAACAGTAACTCAGATTGAGGGCTCACCACTGCTTTAAAAAAAAGGTGACATTTAAGCTAAGACTGAAGGATGAGATCTATCTGCTTAGGCAGAGAATATAGCACATGCAAAGGAAAATTTAGTACAGTAAAGGAATTAAAAGAAGTTATGCGTAAGTAAGCAAGGAAGCAGTGTTTAAAAACAGAGAAACAGGCAAGGGCCAGAATGTAGAATTTATCAGACATGGTGAGTACAAACTTTATTTTCCTTGTCTTTAACATGTTTTTTATAATAGAGTAAAATGACCCAGTTTACATTTTAAAAAGATTGCTCTGCTTAAAAAAAATAAATATTTTTAGAAGAAAGAAGAAATGGGAGGAAGAGCAGGAAGAAAGAAGAAAAAAGAAATCTACATAGACTCATGCTAAGAGTTCCAGATTTTAAAGGTGAGATAAAGGAAATGTACGTATTTTCCTCTATATTTTCTTATTTTCTGAATTCATACAAGAAAGCACAATTTTATCCCATAGTCTGAGGAAGAGAAAAAAGAAGAAAGCAAAGTTCTAGTTATAAATACAATTTCGGCATTTGACTAGAGAATTCATTGTGGTATACCTCAGAACCTGTGCATGGTGAACAAAATACAGGATAAGAAGAAAAGAACACTTAACACATTAAATAAAACAAACAAACAAGGGTGTGACTGCAAAACATAAACCCTTTTTTTCCTAACTGAATCTTTGGTATTGTTTGATAATCTTAACCTGTCATCATTTCTAGTCACAAACCCCTATATATACACAAATATCTTCCATCTAATATGATACTCCTTATTCTAACATTTACACAACTATGAACAGAATACCTCAAAATATCTGCACTGGAAAACCTTGTTAGGCTCTGAATGTTTTCTGTCAGTGAAATAACATATCTACTGAGAAGGTGTCACAATGCAGGCATCAGGTATATAATGAAGCACAATACTATCATTCACTTGCTATCTCTTAATATAATTGTTGATTCCGGGGCCACATTGAAGAGTATGATGGGCTTGGTCCTTGCCTTCAAGGTGCTTATAGTTTAATGTAAACAGACAATTATAATATAGTTGGTAGACGCAGTATGTTGCTACAGAAGCACAAAGGAGGAGACAGCCCTGGTCAGACTAGGAGCCAATAGGAATGTTTCCTTTCCTAGGCCTCCAGGAAAACCTACCTTATTTGCATCACTTCCTCACAAATCCCTATTCCTTCATTTTTCATTCTGACAAAGTCAGAAAAGAAAAATGTTGAGAAAAATAAAACAAATCTTCATTTCTCTGTCTTGTTCAATCCCTAAGTATTGACCTCTAAATCAGGTTCAGATTAACAATCAGATACTTTCAAAAAACTCACTGCTATTTATATCCTCTTTTTGTATATGTTTTCATTTTTCATAAAAGCAATGCATAAACATGTAGAATATCTAAATGCCCTCCATGGTCTTCTTTGCATGCTAAACTTTTTTCACATTCCAAATTCAAAATCAAATGTAATCTCCTTTTAAACCTCTTCTAAATGACAGCAATATTCCTCTTCATCCTGCTGAATTGTGATTATCTGTTTGCATGTCATATTCCTCCATTAGATATACCCTTCTCAATAAAAGAAATTATCTTGTTAATCTTTACCTCTCAAAGTCTCTCTTGTATTATGCTTCATATACATTAGATATTCAATGTTTTTGTTAAATATACACAAACGTTTTCATCATTATAGTGAACAGCTCACCATCCTTTTTCTACTTCAGTGTTAACTTCATTTTGTTTTTAACCTTATATATGTCATATATATGATATAAAGCAGAGTTAGTCCTTAATGCTACTCTTCAATACATTTATTCTGAACTTTTGACTAGAGTATCTGCTTAAAACCAGCAAATAGGATGGCACTGAGTGGTAACAATGAGAAGCATCTGGCAACATGTACATGATATATGTATATATTGATATATATAGGTGTATATATAATGGGTATATAAACACCTATACATTATATAAACATATGTGATATATATATATAGGTGTTTACTGGCATATTAGTAAAATGTGACAGCAAGATTTTTGCTAGTAAAAATTAGAAAGACATTATAATAATCAAGATTTTTAGGTAAGCAGTGTGAAGTATTATAAATGAAAGATGTAAAATGTTTTAAGACTAACACAATAAACAGTTATGCTAAGAGATATAGAGGAGTAGTGGTGACATCGACCTCTCACCTCATCCCCACACTCCAGCAGAGCTCTACCACAAGAAAAATAAGCATCACTCTTAATCATACTTCTCACCTCAATTAATTATGAAACATTATGGTTAATTTACCTGCTTTAGAACCCACTGTAAAGCCTTTTCAAAATAATCTCCAATCCAATTTTCAAGATTATTTCTATATTTGGCAGGTTGATTCCTCAACCAAGATTTTATCAGAGAATTAAGATCTGTCTCTTCATCACTGAAACAGATTAGACCAATAAGAAATTATTTATGAAGAAATTATCAATTTACTTTAAAATAAATTTCTGCTCCAATAAACATTATTCTACACATATATTTTATCTGCTAGCATACAAAAGGTGGCTTTTGTTACTTTACTATGTGTATATGTGAATAATACAGTTACATTTGTGTGATGTGTATACACACACATACATATATATATACACACACATGCATATAGGTATACATACACATACATGTCATTTTCTATAAAATAAAACAAATTTTAACCATTTTATTATAAATAAAAACTAACCAAGAATTATACATCTACACAACCTACTCTACATAGGCTCTACATAGCCTAAAGTGGCCTAAAGCATTCCTAGTCAGAGTGGTCTGTTTGTTAGAAATGTAAAATCCCAAATCCCTCTCCAGACATACTAAAGCAAAAATCTTCATTTTAATAAGATCCCTTGATGATTCAAATGCATATTAGAGTTTAAAACGCACTGATCTAAAATGTAATACAGATCTTTAAAATTATTTTTTCTCTAAGCTATAAAAATCCAACTACCTAAATTCCTATGCCACTATTAAAATTTAAAGATCTTCCTGAAGTAAAATATAATTTTTTAGCAAAGCACATAATTATCTGGGTAATATCCAATTATTTCACCAAAATCCAATTGGTGAAATAATAGAGATTCACATCTTATTCAAAATTATACCTTACATAATTATTTAAAATTATAGTAAAAACAATTCATGTTAGTTATTTTAGAATTGACAAGAGCTCATAATTTTTGGCATTTTTTCCTATCTTCTACCATTGTTTCATAGCAAATTAATAAATAACACCGATGCCTTGAATCTCTGCTCTCACAGTTTCTATGCAGTCTAATATGAAAAAAATAAATGAAACATCAAAGAGGTTAACAATTAAATAAAATTAGATTAGCCCAAAGTAGTCCAACCAAAGATGCTAAGCTCCTTCAAATAAAGAGTTTCTTACCAATGGCATTTTCTGAATGTCTATGAGACTACATGTCTAGATTTATCCAACACACCCCTGCTTCATACCAGTTGTCCCAGCATCATTAATAATAACATTTATTTCAGTAGTAAACGGTCCATATTTGGCCTATCACATAGCAAGTGCTCAACAAATATCTGCTAAGAAAATAAATGAAATCTAAAACTAACATATAAACTGAACACATAGCAACAAAAAAAATTGACATATATCTGTATTTTACATGAAATCATATGTATTCATTACGCCTTTCACGATACCTGATTCACCAACAATTTTCAAGTCCTCTACAGCAATATCTGGTCTCTTTTTCTGCTAACTATGTATAGTATTCTACTTAATGCTTAGTTCACTTATATTTCATCTTGTGTAAATGTAGGTTTATTTTGCCTCCTCTATGTGAAACTATTTTCCAAAAAGGTGAGTTCTCTATAAACATTGGCGTTACTCCTTTCTAGCTTTCTCTTTCCTAAGGTGCATAACTTAATATCATATATACGATAGTTAACAAGTACTTTAAAAACTTATTCTGTTTTTCTCACAAGATTATAAGAATAGTTTAAAAATATGATAAATTGTATGTGAATCCTGCTATGAAAACTATAAACCCAAAATTATATTATCCTTTAATAACGCCTCAAAATATCAATTGAAGTTTCTGGCTAATTTAAAGTAAATGTTTCCTACAATACTATCAAAGAAGTAAGCAACTAAATAATTTCAAAACATGATTTGAACCAACTTTATTATATTGTCATATGTCATACAACACCTAAAGTGACTTTAAATGGTCCTAAAAAAATAAAATGTTATACAGGATTATAAATAACAAATTGAAAAAGTAAAATAAAACTTTCTTACATATGCCAAAATATTACTAATTTTCAAAAATAAAATTGGATCAAATGTCCATGCTCTGGTATTAGACTATTTTACATGATATCTAAAATTGGCTTATTACTCATTTTCAGTTTTCAAGACTCTTCCAAATATACTGAAGAAAAAAAATATTAAGTCAAGATATTTTCAATTTGTAAAATGAAAAGACTCGACCATAGGACCTATTAAACCTGGGTTAGCCCTAAAATTCTACAAATCTAAAATTCTATAATTAAAATATTGCTACTCAGCTTTAAATTATTAGCCCCTATCTCATAATTAATATGTTCACTTCTCTGAACTCAATCACAATATTTCAGCAAAAATAAAGTAACAAATTTTCTTGCTATTTCATTTAAACAAATAAAAATAATAATTATTTCATAACTGTGATATAACTAAAACTGCTAAAATAATTCGATTTTGTAATAAAACAGTAACTCTCTGAATTAATTAAAACCTAACAAAAAAGAAGTTAATCATAAATGGGAAAAATATTTATTCATTATTCATACTACATTTACTTTACTTAACATGAAGCCAGGATAATAAAAGAATAATATGCTAATGTAATATGTATAAATAATCTATGACTTACCTAAGAAAAATCATTCCCATTCTAGATATTGTGGCTGGTGAGGCACAACTTAAATCATGAGTTTCAAATACAAAGTTAACATTTGGGCCAAACTGAATCCTTTCTCCACTGGGCATAGTGAGTAGTCGATTATCATCCAGAACAGAATTCAGAGATTCTATCCATTCAGGGTCAATATCACCATCACAGATTATCCATGAGCTGACATCTATTTTCAAGTCAAAACAGTGGAGATAAAATAAAAATACATGCAGTGATAACAATTAAAAATAAGGACTAAACCAATTCTTAATTTTCATATGAATTTGTACTACAAATAAGCTAGAAAACCCATGGGAAATACAGGCTCAGCTGGGCAAAGACTCCAATATATATCATGTAATAATGCTTTATCTATAAACACACAAAATAGGTAATTTCACTAAAAAAGAAAAGACTTAGGTATTTCTATTCCCACAAGATACTCTTCAGAAATTTATCTTGTACTATATCATGAGAATGTACAAATGCTTGCTATGTAGTATATCTTTTAGAAAACACAGAAAATCCAATTTCCAGTGCCCTGCCTGAGAAATAAAATATTCAACACTGTCAAATTTTCTTGACATATAAAAAGGTGACCTCAAAGGGGGAAAAGTAGTGTCCAATTGTATACACAGTCTTCTCAGGATAAAACCTTTTCTATCCATCTTTCCTAAAATGGGAGTGGTTAATATTGTACTTGGACCTTTGAAACAATTCAAGGAGGAAAATTTCACCAATAAAACTGTGAGAAATACATGAAGGTAATAATTGGCCTTTACTTAATGTGACATTACATAGAAAAAGAAAAGGCTACATTGAAAATCCCTTCCAATGCTTTCACTTACTGTCTTAGAAAAATAATTATTAATTAAATTATGATCTGACAAAAAGTAGGGAGTCTCCTCTGACTCTGGCCAAAAATTCTCTTAAAAAACAAAGTCAACAAATTTAGACCAGGAAGTGTACAGTTTTACCACTTAAATTTTCAAAAGTATTCAGAATACTTTCTTCAAATTAATAAGTTAATACTGTTCATATACACCAATTTTAACCCCAAATAAAAATCTGTCATCTTGCTTATTTCTGATTATAATATCAACTCAGTAAATATTTTATATTCATTCAGTAAATTAATTGTGAATTACATTCACGCAACTTACTCTAAGTTTCTATTATATTAAAAATACTCATAGAGTTTAACTGAAAATGATAGCATGTCTTGGCCCCTTCCAAAGTAAAATATCAAATGTACATCGTTACAACTTTATTATGACTTTATGGTCATGGATAAGCCTTGATAAAGACAGTGTTATAGACAAATTCTATGATTCTCTAAAAATTAGTAAGTAAAGCAAAGTAGTATACATAGAGACTAACCTTGAGGTTCCCGAACCACTTGACGAGCACTATTTGTCAAAACACCATCAGACCATTCTCTTGTGTCCATGTCAATATGGCCTAATAATTGATATCGAGGCATAGCTTTGGGATTCATAGTGTATTGTTTCACTACTTTGCCAATTTTACAAAGTGCTGCCCTTAACATTCTCCAAAGGGTTGATTTTCCAGCACCACTTGGACCAACAATAACAACTCCCATCCTCTGGCATAACTGTTCATACAATTCTAAAGCCTTTTTGATCTAGTAGGAAAGAAATATATTCACATATGATTTATAATATTCAATCCTACTTAGTTCTACTTTTATTCTATAACAGCTGTTCTAACATGTAAATTAAGCCTTTGATTTCTTGAGTGGAAGATACAGCCTAAAATAGAACACCTAAATAAACCTGAACATATTTACAATATAATCTTTCAGTACTTCAATATTTCTTTAAAAGAAACAAAGCTGTTTTCCAAGTTTTTGACATTACTAACACGATGTTCATTGCTTTCTCTACTCATTCACTCATTCAAATATTCATTATTTTATTCACTTATTCATTCATTCACTCTTATCTTCTCTCCAAAATTGAGGGCAAAGTGCTAATTTTGAAGAATTATTTGCACTGCATAAAGAGACCCATTTAAAAAAAATCCTAAGAAATTATCAAAGTGAAAATAAATCATATATATAATCAACTATAAATGTGTATGTATGATGAATCCATTACACACTAGGTACTCTAACAGTCACTAGGAATAAAATGGTGAGCAAAAATATACATGGATAGCCAGGTGCAGTGGCTCACACCTGTAATCCCAGCACTTTGGGAGGCCAAGGTGGGCAGATCACCTGAGGTCAGGAGTTTGAGGCCAGCCTGGCCAACATGAGGAAACCCCATCTCTACTAAAAATATAAAAATTATCCAAGTGTGGTAGTGTATGCCTGTAATCTTTGCTACTCAGGAGGCTGAGGCAGGAGAATCACGTGAACCCAGGTGGCAGAAGTTGCAGCGGGCAGAGATCTCACCACTGCACTCTAGCCTGTGTGACAGAGCAAGACTCCAATTCAAAAAAAAAAATGAAAATAGTCTCATGGAGATAACTACATGGTGGAGGAGACTCAATACTAAATAAATACACAAACATGAAACAAATGTATGTGATAAGAGCACAGAGCAAGAAGATCTAATCAGGACTTGAAGATCCAGAAGACTTCCCTGAGCAAGTGATATCTAAGTTGAAAGATAAAAGATAAGTTGAAAGATGAAGGATAAGGATAGTTAATAAGGAATCAATTAGGAAAAGGGATCAATCTATTATAAAATATCGTTGACAGTTACCTGGTTGGGTATAATTTCATAATTGGCCTCTTCAAAAACCTGCTTTAATGCAGCACTTAGTTCATCATATTCTACTTCTTTAAAGTCAATTCCAGGAAAGACATCTTTAATCAATGCATCAAACCGGGTACAATCAGTAAAGGTAAACTTTGACATTGTATTAAGCCTCAATGCTTGTACCACAATATGACTTTCATTAGCTAGAAAAAAAAGGTTCATTTTAAAATTATTTATTATAACTATAATTACTATAAAATGTTTTTAAATATTCCATAGCCTTGATATGCATTATTAATCATTAAATGAACTAGAATTTAGTAACATTTGAAGATATTACATCACATGAATTGGCAAGCTTTGTTTTTTTGTTTGTTTGTTTTCATTGTACTTTAGGTATTCGGGTACATGTGCAGATCATGCAGGATTGTTGCATAAGTACATACATGGCAATGTAGTTTACTGCCTCCATCCCCCCATCACCTATATCTGGCATTTCTCCCCATGTTATCCCTCCCCAACATCCCCACACCCCATCCCTCCCCAAGCCCCCCAGAGCAGACCCCAGTGTGTGCTGCTTCCCTCCCTGTGTCCATGTGCTCTCATTGTTCAACACCCGCCTATGAGTGAGAACATGTGGTGTCTGATTTTCTGTTCTTATGTCAGTTTGCTGAGAATGATGGTTTCCAGATTCATCCATGTCTCTACAAAGGACACAAACTCATCCTTTTTTATAGCTGCATAGTATTCCATAGTGTATATGTACCACATTTTCCTTGTCCAGTCTATCATCGATGGGCATTTGGGTTGGTTCCAGGTCTTTGCTATTGCAAATAGTGCCGCCACACTGATTGAACTAATTTACACTCCCACCAACAGTGTAAAAGTGTTCCTGTTTCTACACATCCTCTCAGCATCTGTTGTCTCCAGATTTTTTAATGATCACCATTCTAACTGGCATGAGAAGTTATCTCAATGTAGTTTTGATCTGCATTTCTCTAATGACCAGTGGTGATGAGCATTTTTTCATATGTTTTATCACCATAGGCAGGTGATAGAGGTTAACATAACTATTGATGTTATATGGTTGTTATATACCCACTGATACAATACAGTAAGAAAGACACTCCACCTCTGCGGTATTCTTTCCAAACATTTATAACCTAGTCTAATCATAATATATCAGCTTTAGAAAGAGAAAATCCTGCATGTGCTTCTAAAGTTTCTGTTCTTGTGTCAAGACAAGACAAATTATCAGGCTCTACTCTACACCTACTGAATCAGGATCTTTGAGGGTAGGGTCTAATAATCTGTTTTAACAAGCCACTAGGTGATTCTAATGGACGTTAAAGTTAATGAACAAGTGAACTTTACATATTACAACTATTTAATATTTAACACACATTAAAAGTTATTATATGACGTCAGGTAAAACCTGGAGAAAACCTGAATAAAGTAGGACATTTAGTTTAAAAATGATGTATCAAAATTGGTTCATTACTTGTGACAAATGTACCACATTAATGGAAGATGTTAACAATAGTAGAAACTGAGGCAGTGTATATAGTAATCGTTAATATTGTATCTACAACTTTTCTGTAAATCTCAAACTATTCTAAATTAATGCTTATGTTTTTTAAAAATAAGTTAATGGATTTGGAATAATCAATCATACCATTCTGTGTAGTGTCATTTTTCTTTAGCTGTCTAAGAAGATTTCCACTTCCTCTCAGAACTGTCTTCAAAGCTCTCAAACCCCAATCGTAATGTTGCTGAGGTGTCAAAAGTTCCCTGAAGTAGAGACATGGAAATCAATGCATCAAATAGCTAGAAGAAATTACTTTCATCACTGCATCCAAAGAAACACAGAATATAACTACTGACACATAGAAATGAAGGTTGCTATCCCATTAATTTATATAAGGGAACCAATCACACAAAATAATCATTCAAGTAAGCTGTTAAAGAAAGATGGACGATTTTCAAGGGTAGGATAAAGCTTTTATGAACAAGCTAATTATCTTAATGAAGATACCAAATGACAATTACCTGTTACTCTTACACCTAAAGCCTTTAATCAATCCATCTTGCTTTCAATCTCTGACACTGTCTAGTTCACCACTATCTCTTAAATGATATGGAACAGAATTGCACATTGTCCCAAAGAAGCTAAATGTCAGTTTCTATTATTAGAAATAAGACATAAGAAAAATTGTGAAGGATTCTTTCCAAAGAACAGTAGCTTGTGAGTGGTCAGCTGGTAAATTAGTTCAATAAGAATCATTTAGCCGAAGCACTCTAATACAAACATTTTGAAGAAAAAAGCTGATCAAATAAACAATATTTAAGAAAAGCAAGTAGTTTTCAGTCCAATATTTTTATTGTGCACACTAAATCCTTTCATATCAACACCATAGTTACAAGAAAATCATCAGAATAAAAATCATGGAATAGGTGAACTGAGAAAATATGAAAATGATCACTAATAACCCTAATCGATCATTAGAAATGCAAAACAGAAAAATATTTCCAACAGGAAAACTCACCTAGATAGATTGAAAATAGCCACCAATTTTCTGCCCAATACTTTAGCATCTTTAAAGCCTTCTGAATAGAGAATAACTTCTGCAATTAGCTCATTGTCTGGACGAGACATAGCTACGGGCCTGAAAAGCTGTTTAAGATTATCAGGCAGTTTTTGTCTTCCTCCGTAACCTTTTCCAGCAGGATTCATAGTGATAAAAATTCCAGAATTAGAATTTATTTCTACCTGAAATATTAAGATATTAACTTAAATATTAAATAAAATATTAATTTAAAATATAGGCATGATTTATATTTGAAACTATAAATATTAAATATATTGACAACAGAAATTTTATTGTGACATATTACTATATGTAAATCTTATACCTTAGCTAAAGGTAATCTCCAATGTGTAGTAACCATCTCCTTACTCAACATATGATACATTCCTTAGGAACTACACTACTTGGCAGAGCATATTTATAATCAGTTTTTTGAGGCTGAACATTCAAGAGATAGTAACTAATTTAATTATCTATTTATACATTAAATATATGTTTACTAAAAGCCTTCTTAGTACTAAACCCTTTGTTAAGTACACAGAGACAACTAAACTAAATAATGGTTTAAGCCACTCTGGAGCTCAGAGTCTATCTAGTATTACAGAGAGGCAATCATCATGTAATAAATATTATGACAGGGAAGAACTAAATGTGACAAGAGCACTTACTAGGAGGATTTTTAGCAAAGCCCTAAGAATAGAAGCTAAATTAGAATGTGTAAACAATGAATGGGCAATTAGTAAGTAGAAGCATGTAGAGTAGAATAAACAAGAAATCTGGCTATAAAGGAAAGAGGAAATACGATTCAGGGAAGGTTTGTTTACATTTTAGTTATTATTAAAATTAAAAAATGTGATTATGTTTAAAACCTGACGAGGAATTGGTAGAGGAGAGAAGACTGAAGCTATAGCAAAAGAGATAATAATGTCCCGGGGAAGAGGATTCCAAAGCACAGGTGGAAAGATTAATATTGGTTGGGAAAAAGGACAACTCTTTCTTTGTAAGAGAAGTTAAAAAAAAAAAAAAGTGAATGTAGAAGAAACTAAATCTTGATGGCAGGTAATTCTCACTTAATAGTTTCTTCTCTTTGTGAAGAGTTTAAGCATCACATAAATAACATGTTAACAATTTAGAACTGGTCTTACTTTCCTGTGCTACCTAGAAAAATCTGAATTGTGGAAATGTTATTTTATATAACAGGATAATCTCTTAGTTCTTATAACTTTCTGTATTAAGTATTCCACATTACATTAAAAAGTTTACATTTTCTGTACAAATGAATTTATATTCTAGTGACATTAATGTACATCTCCTATAGACAGCAGGGAGGAAAAGAATAGCTAAGTGCTTGTTGTTTTAACATTCATGTAGAATAATGATCAAAAACACATGCTTCATCCTGCTCCTATGTTTGAAGGTTAAACAAAAAAATGTGCTTCAGAATTACACAGACCTAGGTTCAATTACAAGCTCCACTTCTTACTCTTATTTATCAAGTCCTAGTTTTTTCATCCATAAAGCAGGGAAAAAATAATAGCACCTATTTCAAAGGGTTGTGGTAATTATTAAATGAGACAATACATTAAGGCACTGTGAACACTGTCAGCACAAATAATAGAATAATATATAATATAAAAATATAAATATTATTAACTGACTTATTCAACATTGGAAGTTTAAAAATGAATATTGGGCTGGGCGCAGTGGTTCATGCCTATAATCCCAGCATTTTGGGAGGCCAAGGCAGGTAGATCACCTGAGGTCAGGAGTTCAATAACAGCCTACCCAGCATGATCAAACCCCATCTCTACTAAAAATACAAAATTCAGCTGGGTGTGATGGCGGGTGCCTGCAATACCAGCTATTGAGGAGGCCGAGGCAGAAGAATTGCCTGAACGTGGGAGGCAGAGGTTGCAGTAAGCCGAGATCACATCACTGCACTCCAGCCTAGGCAACAAGAGCGAACTCCATCTCAAAAAAAAAAAAAAAAGGAAGAATGAATGTAGGACCAAAAAAGGATAAGAAACTTCAGACACATTTTATAGGTAAAAAGCCTTAACACATTGGTTACAGATTAGAAACAAGGGTGGAGAAAGAAAAAGAGAATATTGCTTGAGTATGAATAATGTCATGACTTATAAAATATTTTAATTCTTTAAATTCCCAACATATTCTATACCTCTTTGCCAAGTAGTTCACATACAGTTCTATGATTTTTCAAAGCATCTTGAATTGTCTGGATTTGCATAGAAACTGCTGACAATACAGATTCTTCCAGCCTATTAAATTCATCAAAACAACCCCAGGCCCCACACTTCACCAAACCAACAAATATTCGTCCCATTGACTTCACATCGATGCCCTTAAAAACAACAATAGAAATTACATTCATTAAAAAATAACTAAAATCTCCATAACTACTTAATATTTAATGTCACTTACTGATAAGGTAATAATTTCACCCATCTGTACCTCTTTTGCTCATTTTAACATATGGATTAAGTAGCTACTCTCAAAACCCAGGTTGATTTCAAGGGATAAACAAAATAATTCATGTGAAAGTGTTCTAAAAAGTTTACAGAACAAATACAAGATTTTGTGTTAGTTACTCTTTAAGTCAAAATACAAATTATATACAAAATGTTTTTAGAGCTGTCATCCGAAATGAATAGAAGATTTTCCTTTTGTATTATTCTCTTTGCTAAAATATTTTTCTATAATGTAATATAAATCTTCATTCACAAAAAATAAAATGATTTGTTTGCCATAGTTCTTAGAAAAGTTTTGGACTACACTATGTATAACATCTGTCCATTTTACTTGTCAATTTCAACAAATTCTGTCTTCAAGTAATTTAAATATAGTGATTTTTAAGTAGAGTATTTCATATACTAATAGAAACTAATCTAAATATGATAACCCATTCTTATATATTTTAATAATTATTTATTCTACCTCATCACAATTAAAAACTAAAACTTGTCTTCCAAGAAGTCCACCTAAAGCCTTTACTGACTCCGTTTTCCCAGTTCCAGCTGGTCCATAAGGATTTCCTCCAAGTCCCATCTTCATGGCTTGAGTGAGAGTTAGGTAGCACTTGTCTGTCAATGGAGTATAAACCAGTTTGGATGCATTACCCTATACAAGACAACACAAAGTCAGAGTATTCATGTTCTATTAAACTTTTTTACAAATATTTACACAGCATGAGATTCTAGTTAAAACAGTAAAAATGTAACAAACAGGTTAAAGTTTTTAACACAGAAAAATATCCAAATTTTTTTCTAGTGAAAGAAGCGTTCTAAACACAAACTAAACTCAAACTTATTTTTCAAGAAAGTATTTCATACTATCCTCAATACATTGTTAAGTTTCAAAAATTGCTTCTCAAGTTCTTGTTAATGACACAAAGATATACTTCTAAAAAAAACAAATCCAAAATTATTATACATTAATTATCCCATTTCACACTTTAAAATTTATATAAGCTATTTCCTTGACTCTTATGATATCCACAAATGAGAACTATTTTGGAGATCACAAAGTGTAATTAACTTGAAAAATTCCTTATGAAACTAATCATTTTAATTTATCAAATAATTCTCAAAGTTTCTACTAAACTGTAGAGAAAACAGATTCCCATTCCAGCTGCAATTTACAGTGTGTTTTTCCTCAATTTAGGTAGATAGATTTGGGTCTCAAATACATTTCCCTTTTGAAAAAGCCAATTGGCAGCTCTCCTAACATAGGCTTATTAACAAAATGTCAAATATGTTTTGATGATTGATTCATTATGATGGAGAAAGGCAAAGGAAACAGCTGGAATTTTTGAGAACATGTTACATTAGCTAAAATGTAAAAAATTTAACTAAAATTTTTTTCAACTTACAACTAAAAAGTATTTAGCAAACATTTTAGCATATTTAAAATTACACTAATTTTTGCCTTGTATAAGGAGGCACAAACCAAATTGCTTTGACTGAGGCTGTCTTTATTCAGTTCTCCTGTGATGAACATATGTTTCAAATTGTATATAAATGCAATTCCAAGAAAAGGTACATTTTTAAGAATTCAATATAACACTAGCAATATTTTAACTTTTTGGTACATAGAATGATGTTTCGTTTTTTCTTATGTGACACCTTTCTAATTCTGATTAAACAAGACAATAATAAAATATATTACTGAAAAATTACTACTCAAATAAAAAAATATGTCTACCAATAACAAATTTCCTTTAAAGTAAATAATTTCTAATTGGAAATATAAAACACTGCCATAGGTCATACCTGATATTCATAAGTATACTGAAATTCAGAATCCACCATTTGAACATAACATGTATGATCACTTTTCATATAGAATCTAAGTTGTTTTTTCCAAGCCCAGTCCTCAGTTGTATGAACTTGAATTTGGTTTAACTGCTTTACCACATCAATATTATGGATAATGTCAAGAATTAGTGCTTTAAGTTTAAGCTCCAGGATGCCTGATTCTAGGCACAAATAAAAATAGTAATAGTTGGAGAAAATGTTAGCCTGTGATTTATATAATTTATGATTATGTGTACAGGTGATTTCTCAATGAATCTGAATGGTAATTTCATGACATATATGAATGGTATAGTAATACAAATCATATAAGCCAAAAAAAGTCAAATCTACCAGTAAGTAAGAAATAAGAATCTTGAGTATAAAAATTAAGGTATCAAAATTCCAAGAGAAAGAAGTTTTAGGTCCTTATTCAAGGGAGTAAGCACACTCCATTCTGCTTCTTCCTCAGAATGCAGGCATAAAAACCTGGACAACATACATTAAACTGCTATTTAGAACTCTGAGGAGAGTAGCAGGCAAATAGAGGAAGATCATAATTAGAAATGACACCAAACCAGTGGTAGATTTATCATTGTCTTTTTTCCCTGCTTCTAGCAACCCTAGAATCATACACAATGCAGCCAGAAACCCAAATTGGTATAGAGAGAGCTCCAGAAGAATACCTCTAGCTCAGGCTTTAGAAGGAAAGGGGTCTTCTGCTAGCTATCCCACTGGCAGCTGGGACCCAGAAGTCCTTAAAACTCTCAGGAAAGTAAACCTTCCCCTGAAATCAGAGGAGCTGTGATTCCCAAGAGAGTAGGTAAACCCAAATTGCACAAAAGTGTGCAAGAAAGTAAAGTACATGAACCCCAGTTTTCTGGCCAGAGAAACAAAAAAGGCCAAGGGGATCATAAAATGCTAAGAAGATCATGGAGAGGGAGATTTAAAAAATAACACCATAAACTTGTTTATGAACTCCTGGACTCATTCCCAAGCTGTGGTGCATGAATAGATTTCATTCTAATCAGAAACCAAATACTTTGGGATTGGCTACTAGGGAACACACAGGGGACAGACTGAAATAGCACTGCAAAGATTTGAAAACAGACTGACACCAGAACCACAACCCACAGAAAGCTAGCTAGAACTTGCAGCCTAAACCCAACAGAATTAGCTGCTCAAACAAAAATATCAATATTCTCCAGAGGATTTAAACAAAACCTAAACCCTCATATTGTAATATTCAAAATGTCCATAAAACCATCCAAAATTATTCAATATGCAAAGAACCAAGAAAATCTCAATTCACACAAGAAATGACAATCAATAGGTACCAGTACCTAGATGACACAGGTGTTGAGGTTATCTGAAAAAGACTTTAAAGTACTGTTATTGTCAGGCAAAGTGGTTTATGCCTGTAATCCCAAAACTTTCAGAGGCCAAGGTGGGAGAACTGCTTGAGCCCAGGAGTTTGAAACCAGCCCGGGCAAAATGGCAAAACGCTGTCTCTACAAAAAATAAAAAAGTCAGCCAGGAATGGTGGCACATTTCTGTAATCCCAGTTACCCAGGAGGCTGAGGTGGGAGGATTGCTTGAGCCCAGGAAGTCAAGGCTGAAGTAAGCCACAATCTCACCACCACATTCCAGCCTGAACAACAGAGCAAGAACCTGTCCCCCACCCTCCCCCCAAAAGACTTTAAAGCCCTATTATAAAAGTGCTCTAAGAAGTACAAAAAGTAAAAGGTGAACACTTTTGAAATAAGTGGAAAGACAGAATACCTTAACAAAAAAAAAATAAATAGAAATTTTAAAACTGAAAAATATTAAAATTTTAATTCTTTTAAAAATCACTAAAGGACTCAATATTAAAATGGAAATAATAAAGGGAAGAGTCAGTAATCTTGAAGACAGAGCAGTGGAAATTGTGCAGGCTAATAAACAGAAAAAAATTTTAAAAAAAAGCAGCACCTCAGAGGCCCAAGCCCATGACAAAAGGTCTAACATTCATGTCATGGAAGGGTAGGAGAAAGAGTGTAATACAGAAAAACATTTGAAGAAACAAGAGCTAAAATCTTCCCATAATTGGTCGGGCGCAGTGGCTCACGCCTGTAATCCTAGCACTTTGGGAGGCCAAGGTGGGTGGATCACCTGAGGTCAGGAGTTCAAGACCAGCCTGGCCATCATGGAGAAACCCCATCTTAAAAAAATAATAATAATAACAACATAACAATATAAAGAAGTTATTAAGCTGGGAAAAGCAAAACAAAAAGCAATTTAAAAAACAAGAAAAATAACATTCTGATAATTTCTT
>NW_016107486.1:1074333-1116455 GCF_001604975.1 Cebus imitator | reverse complement strand
GGTGAAACCCCATCTTTAAAAAAAAAAAAAAAAAAAAAAATCTTCCCATAATTTGGTGAAAAGCAAATGTACAGATTGAAGCTGAGACAATCCCAAATAGAATAAATGCAAAGGTGTGTCTATATCATAATCAACCTACTGAAAACTAAAGAATATGATAAAGTCTTAAATGTTGCCAGAAAAAATAGTAATGTATTACTTAAAGGAGAATAACTAATGAAATGACTGTGGATTCCTCATCGGAAAACATATAGGTCAGAAGGAAGCAGAACACTTTAAAATGGTAAAAGAAAAGAATTGTCAACCCAGTATAGCTAGTGAAAACTTCTTCAGAAATAAAGGTAAAATAAGACATTCTTGGATCTAGGAAATCTATGTGAATTCACAGTGCACCTACTCCAAAAGAAAAACTAAAAGAAGTTCCTTGGAAAAAAGAAGGAAAATGACACCAGAAGGAAACCTGTAACATTGTGAATAAAGAAGGGCAACAGAAATAGTAAACATCTAGTTATATATAAAAGATTGATGTTCTCCTCTTGAGTCTTTTCAAATATCTTTGATGGTTAAAAGCAAAATTTATAACATAATCTTAGGGAGCTTTCAGTGTATATGGATGTAAAATATTAAGACAGCTACAATATTAAAAGGAAAGGATAAAGAAGCCTATATGGTAGTAAGGTTTCTGTATTCTATTTAAATTAGTAAATTACTGATTCAAAGTAGAATATAAAAATTTAAGTATATATATTTTAATTCTTCAAGTAATCACCAACATAGATATACAGTCAAAAACACAATAGGTAAATTAGTATAGAATACCAAAAAATAAACCAAAAGCAGGCAGAAAAGGGATTTTTTTTTTCCATACCAGTATTCCCTGGATCCTCAGAACTTGTATCAATGTTAGTATATTGCTCTAACTTATTCACCAGTTGTGTTTCAATCTGATGAAGAGTATGATCTTTAATAGCATTTTCTATATCTTCAGTGAATTTAATCTGCTCTGCCAAGCACAATATCTATTGAATAAAGAGAAAAATTGTTTTTAAAAGGTACATTTACTTAGAAATATTTTATAAATTTAAAGAAAGATACCTTTTTCCAAATTGCCACTTGTATATTGGATCTCTCCATCTTAATGTCATACTGGAACCTCAAATATTAGTAGAGTAATACAGTAGCAGAAAAAGCATTGTGTGATGCAGCCAAGCCTACTTCACAGAACTCATTTCAGACTATACTCTACTTCAGGCCTATTTTTCTGGTCCTAGAGCCCACCATGCTTATTGTAACCTCAAGGCCTCTGCATTTTCTTCCCCTCTTTTCAGAAATGGCTTCTTTTCAAACAGTAAACTACAAAGATACCAAAGTATGGTGCATTCTAATTAATAAAAGGCCAATCTACAGCATTTCAAAATAATTTCTTAGTATACTACTGAAGTTTACAATAGCAAAATTCCAATGTTCTTTTAAGATCTGTCTTGGCCAGGCACAGTGGCTCACGCCTGTAATTCCAGTACTTTGAAAGGCTGACATGGGCAGATCGCTTAAGGCCAGGAGTTCAAGAATAGCCTGGTCAACATGGAGAAACCCCGTCTCTACTAAAAAATACAAAAATTAGCCAGGTATGGTGGCACACGGCTGTAATCGCAGCTACTTGGGAGGCTGAAGCAAGAGCATAGCTTGAGCCTGAGAGGGGGGGTTGCAGTGAGCCAAGATGGCACCACTGCACTCTTATTCCAACTTAAAACATTCTATAAATACTATATTATGGTTATTTTATGGAAGAGAAAGCCAATTAGTAATCACTTCTAAGCAAAGTCAAGGCCAAACTTCGTGGTATGAAACTCATCAGCTTCTTTAATCAGGTCTATGATGAGGCATTTAAGGAGAACCAAATCTGCTTTTGAGAAAAAGACTTTGCTCTTTGATTTTCATATAAAAATGCTCATTTGGCACCTCCAAGCCTGATCCCAGGCAATACTACTGAATTTCTATATTATAAATGAATATCAATAAACTTAATTTTTCACAGTCTGCTACATAATTTCTGTGAATGAATAACAGAAGTTATAGTCAAGTTACAGTCTTGGGTTATAAAGTCACATTACTGTTAAGACAGCTGGATAGGCACTAATATCATTAATTACCTAAAATGTAATGACAACTAAAGGTGCTCTGCAAACATTATGAAAAACCTTTAAAATGACTTGATAATGTAGGTACTTGAAGGTCAAGTAAGTAATGTAAGTGTCAAAATGTATTGCTCAGGATAACTGGCAAAGATTAGTATTTAAAGCAAAGTCAGATTCTCTCCACTTTACCATGCTGCTTCCTTCCCAGACCAGAAAGTGCCCTCTCTACCATTATTTCGAATCCTAACAAAAAAAGTAATTGAATTATCAGTACATAATAACCAATTATGCTACTTAATCCCCTTATATAAATACTTTTGAGGTCAATATTTGTTAGCATTAACTGCTAATAAACTAGAATTCTTTATTTTAGCAGATAATGAATTATTTACATTTTCAATAGTTCACACTTTTACTTGACTGCTCAAGGGCCTGGAATTAAGTTGTAGGCTGAAATCCAACAACAGTCTTTAGCCTATTATCTACCACTATACCTCCTGATACAATTGTCATTTGCCTAACCCAAATATTATACAGTCTTGCTTTTGTAGATTTTTTTATACTATGTCTTTTATTCTAAGTTGATTTATAAATCCTATCTGGAACTTGACAGAGTACTAAGAAACACTTTCAGTGGCAATAAGGCAGTCTACCCTGGTTCTACAATGGCTTTGATTATTCAGTGATGATTACTTGTATTTTTCTCTAAGAACTTCAGCTTTTCTTTTTTCAAACACATTTCAGTTTGCCTTAAAATGCTAAAAGATACAAATGGCAAGTATGTGAAAATGGTTCCAAATGTAAACTGTTTCAAGTTTCCACAGTTTAAGAAAACCAACATAAAAACTTGTTCCAATAGCCACTACATTTTTTTTATTTGAAAATCAAATAACTTTGATTTTCAAATCAAAGTTTGAGAGCTGCTGGGTAGGTTTTTCTGTGAGAAATCGTGAAACATCCCAATGTCTACCTTCCACAGTCACTAAGAACTAAAGTTCCTGATGACCTACACCTGTAACATTAGTCAGGCCCAACTATTAATGCAGCATGTTTAACATAAGTCTTAGTGCCACATTTTGATATAGACTGGTACAAATTTTGTAAGCTAAATATCTAGTATCCAGTGTTCAGGGATGAACTCCTATTAACCCTGAGCTGCAGCAGTCTCGGTCACTCACTGTATGACCTCAATCTCAAATTCCCCATCAGTATTACAGTTTAGTGCTATGACTATTTCAGATTTACACCAATACCTGCTAAGTTCCTGCCAGCTCCAATGCTTAGATGATCTCATGGGAGGGGTGGACAGGTAGGGACAGGAGTGTTACAGATCCTGTGCCTCTCCATCAATGATGGACTAATCATCTGGAACCAAGAAGCTATTAGATGCCTGATTCCCTCCTCCCCATCCTACCCACCACTGGCCAAGGTTGCTTGTATCTCAATTCATCCCCCGAATTTTACAGCTGAAGGAACCGAGACTCAGAAGTTAAGCAATTTGCCCATTAACTGTTAGATAAAGGGAGAAAACAGATGCGACTGATCTGAGCCTCCTGGCTTCTAAGTCAGGGATCTTTCCACGTACCATTCCTATGTAACTTCTACACGTAAGCCCCCTTACCTGTGAAGGAAACAGAGATGGGTCAACTGCACCTTGAGAACTTCGCCCAGTAGTAACACATTCCTTCAACAACTGTTTCAAAGTTTCCTTCATTTCCAAGGCCAAATCATTCAACCATGTCTGAAAAAGAAATTGGAAAATAATATATACAAGATATACAATAAATATGCAATCTACTGACTTACTCAATTATTTTATTTCAGGAGGGGGTATTATACTTTCTTACTGAACATCACACTCCCAAAATGTGTTATAGGCATATAATTATTTTCTTAGTAAACAGTTTAAATAAATTGAAGAAAACAATTTTTTTCAGCTCTTCGATGATGAGTGTGAAAACTCATAAATCTGTGGCTAACATTACCATGACTATATCTATACAAACCAATAAAATATGAGCATTTAAAAATTGACCCTTCGGTTCATCATTATGACAAAACAAACCAGATAATTTGGCCAATAAATCAGGGTCTAAATGGCTGGCTAAGTTCCCTGGCTCATCCTGTCCTAGTAATCTTATATTCATAAAGTTGCAACCATAGGAAAGTATTGCTTCATCAGGATGAAATGTATTATTTGGGAGGTGGGGGACACTTAGCTTGCTTCATTCAACAAAACTAATTTTGTTTCAAAGTGTAATGTATTTTTCTACTCACTTGATTGTAAATAAAATAAAAGTTAAAATAACAATGATGATTGATAGAAACACAACGAATATTTATGAATCACTTCTTAACCTTAAAAACATGTCATTGTAATAAAAAAGCAAAAGCTGCAATCTTAGCCTTTCATCATTGCATATTTAAATAACTCTGAGTTTCAGCTTCTTTTTTTCATCTGTAGAGCATTTTCCAGTATTGAAAATAGCATCAAAATTCACTGAAGCTAAAAGTGAGAATTTCCCTCTCAGTGCATGGCAAAAGAGACATATACTCTGCTAATCATCATAAAGCTTCCAGAGTTTCAACTTTTCCTTTGCTGGTATACCTGCTCTAGCCCAGTTGCTAAAATTTAAGCTCTCTCTGTGTACTTTCAACAAAACTACAAGAGACGGAAAAAAAAACAACTCTTAACCAAATACGGTTAGCAAATCTCCCAGGTTTTCAATCAACTGATTTATGTACTTGATATCCAATAAAATGTTGAAGCCTAACCAGGAATAAACATTTTGCTAGACTGCATGGACATGCACATGATAATACATGGGCCCTGACTTCCAGTTGGAAGATAATTTGAAACTGAAAAATTACAATTCCATGTGATACAACCTATTGCTAGTTAGTTTTAGCTACAGTCCTATAATAGGCCTTCAATCAGTTTACTTCCAGTCCTGCAGAAGCAGTTAATCAATAGTTGTATGCTTACTTGTTCACCCAAATCATCTTATACAAATTCGTATTTTAAAGAGTAAAGACAACTAAAATTTCTTGAGAACCATGTTCCAAGCACTTAGGGTACTTAAAGCCAATTATCTCATTTACTTTTTAATTGAAAGTTTTTGCAACAGTTACAGGTTGAACATCCCGAATCCAAAAATCTGAAATCCAAAATCATCAAAAATCAGACTTTTGGAGCTTGACATGATGCTCAAAGGAAATGCTTATTGGAGCATTCCAGATTTTCACATTAGGGATGCTGAACTGACAATGCAAATATTCCAAAATCTGAAATCTAAAACACTTCTGGTCCCAAACACTTTGGATAAGTGATACCCCACCTGTATTCAGATGATGATTTTACTGATTAGAAAACCAACACTCGGGTCAGGCGCGGTGGCTCATGCCTATAATCTCAGCACTTTAGGAGGCCGAGGTGGGTAGATCATGAGGTCAAGAGATCAAGACCATCCTGACCAACATGGTGAAACCCCGTCTCTACTAAAATACAAAAAAAAAAATTAGCTGGGTGTTTGAGATTGCAGTGAGCCATAATCATGCCACTACATTCCAGCCCTTGGTGACAGAGTGAGACCCTGTTTCAAAAAAAAAAAGAAAGAAAGAAAACCAACACTCTAAGTCACATAGCTAATAAGTATGGAGCTAAGATTGATATCTAAGTTTTTTTTACTCCAAGGCCAAGGTTCTTTTCATAATTACATAAAATCCATATTCTTTTTAGTATCAAAACACTCTGAAACTAACAAGTTATTATTTTAAGATGCAAACTGAGTTTCCTGAAATGCCCAAATTAACCAACTTTATCCTCTAAATTGACTAAATTATTTTAGAAACAAAGTTCATATATAGTTAATTCTTTTTGTTTTCCTATTTGAAAAAGAATTGCTTACCTCTACATTATTTGATATAAGAACTTTATTTTTAAAAGGTACTACTTCTCCCTCTGAAGATTTCATTGCAGTTATATGTTTTGATTCCTCATCAAAGCAGACACTGCTAATACCTGAAATATAAAAGCAACAATTTAAATGCAAAAGGATTAAAGACATAATTATTAGATACAATATATGTGTCACATAGTGTTAATATATACCCTAAAACATATATAATTGAATTATAATGTATGCCACATAAAATATAGTGCTCCTAGTGTTTAAGTGTCCTATTGAGGGGAAAAAAATCACTTTCTTAATCAATATTCTTATTGTTTATTTGAAATATTTCTTATCAATATCAACTGTATATGGCCACTGGCCAAATTTGTGAATGTTTTACATATATATTTATATATTTGTTTATTCATTCCTACCATTTTCCTGAAAAAAATAATTAGGCAACCTAATCAACTAGTGCATACCAATCAGTAAGAATTGTCCTAACTCACATTCTTGCAGGAGTGAAAAATATTACAACCTCTTTGGAAAATGATTTGACAGTTTCTAAAATAGTTAAAACATATACTTACTATATAACTTAGCAATTCCAAAACTAGGTGTTTATCCAATACAAATAAAAATATATGTTTACGAAAAGACTTGCATGAATGTTTACAACAGCTTTATTCATAACAGACAAAAACTGGAAATAACCCAAATGCCCATGAACAGGTAAATTTGTTGAAGGCAACTAAGACTTCCACTTCTCCCAAATTTTCATATCACTTTATAGCATATAAAAAACTTGAACATACAATCTCATTGTGATCTTCACAAAAAAACTATATTATTATTTGCAATATAAAGAGAAAAACTAAATTTCAGAGAGGTAACTTGATAACTGATTAATAAATAGTAGAGATATTGGTTGAATACAAGCCTTCTGATTCCAAGAGTTTTATTTTACTGCCTCCAATTGCCCAAATCATAGTTACAAATATAAGCATCCTAAAGCTTCAGATACACAGGAATTCATAAATATTTCTGTATAGGACCACAGAGTAATTTTAAGTCTACTGGACCATATGGTCAGTGTCTACTCAACTCTACATTCATAGCATGAAAGCAGCTACAGATAATACATAAACTACTGTGCAGAATTATGTTTCAACAAAACTTCGTTTAAAAAACAAAAAGCAGTAAGCAAGATTTGGCCCATGGGTTATATTTTGCTGATCCTTGACTATTAGTTAAAATGATGAAAATTATTTTACTTCATAAATTTACTTTAAAAAATACAGCTATTTTCTATAGAGCTTTTTACCCTACAGAGGCATTCATTTGCTTGGTCTTTCCAAGCAAATTAAGTATTTTAAGAAAATAATACTCATTATTTTGGTAATAAACCTAATTCATTTGCCATTAATAGGTATCCCATTGAAGTGACTCAACTCTACAACATAGAGGCATTTGATATTACACTCTCCTTCCATGTACTCTTACCTGTTTCCAAAGCTTAACTATTATTTCTATATGAATAACTCCCAATCCTACATTCACACCTAGGTCTCTTCACTGACAATAACTGCCTATGGAGTATCTCCACCTGGATGTCATTTAGGAGACCTTAAACTCAATAATGAAGAGGCATATTCTCCTTCACTCCAGGCCTTTGCACAACCTATTCCGACTGCCGACCCAC
Organism: Cebus imitator; assembly: GCF_001604975.1. Taxonomy (NCBI): domain Eukaryota; kingdom Metazoa; phylum Chordata; class Mammalia; order Primates; family Cebidae; genus Cebus; species Cebus imitator. The sequence goes on along the minus strand of NW_016107486.1, from coordinate 1,108,725 downwards.
CTTTTTTCTAACTAAGGCCTATACATTTTTCAGATAACATCCTAGATGTCACTTACTTCATAATGCCCTAAAACTGAGTTAAATTCCCTCACGGATGCAGCTATATCACCACATACTTATGCCAATCACCAGAATTGTCATACTATATTATATTTGTCAGCTTACAACCTTGTCTCTCCCATTAAACTGTATGTTCTTTGGGTACAGGAACTGTATTTGGGTATATGAACTGACTACTGTATTCAGTAGTCTACCCAAGAGTATAAAATTAGACCTGGCAGATAGTTGAAATTCAATAAACATCTGTTAAATAAATGTTGACTCCTACCAGCAAAAAGCTTCTTAAGGTGAGACTGAATCACTGATGGGTTAGTAGATTGGCCCAATATTTCTAATAAGTCATCATCACCAATAAAATAAAATCGTGGGAATGCTGAGCGTTTTTCCTAGTAAAAATAGAAACAAAAAAAAAATAGCATTCTTTTTTTCAAATAATTAAGATATCAAGTACTTCACAATTTATTATACATTTTTGCTTAAAAAACATGCCTCCAAAAATTCATTTAATGATTTCTGACATCTTTGAAGCTGATCAAGTATTGTTAGCAGAGAATTTCTGATTCCAGCATGAGTAGTTAATGTTGTGACTCTATTGTCTTTCTTGATATCAGTCATTATTGATCTACAAAAGAAAAAAAAGTATCATCACATCTATTTTCATTATTTAGGGGGTAAGAGAAGGAGATTAAGACTTTTTTACCTGCTTAAAACAAACTAGAGGTAACACTATTATAACAGTATTATACCTCTAGGAATGTTAAAAATTAATATCACATTACCATTTTTAACTTCCCATATTATAAATTATCTTATATATTTCATTTGCTAAGCTAATATTAAGCCCTACCTCATAGAGCTAACGGTTGAGTGACAGCAAAAGACATCAAATAATATCTAGAAATATTTAAATAAAATTGTGATAAATGTTAAAAAGGAAAAGTAAAGTAGTGTTAAAATGGCTAATAGTGCAACCCATAACCTAGGACTTCTTTAAGGAAGTAATTTAAATTGATATATAGATGAAGAATAAAAAGTAAGTAAGTAGAAGAAGTTTCTGGCACAGACTCTGGGAAAAAGATAAGTATGTCTGAAAAAAACAAAAGCTAGAGTCACCAAAGCAAAACAGAGAGCAGCACAAGAAAAGGATAGAGAAATGAACAAGGAGCAGATCATGCTTTATCCCTAGCACAATGAGAAACTATTTTAAAGTTTTATTTAGAGGAGTAAAACAAAGTGCTGAACCTGCATTTTTAAACAGTTACTCTGGCTGCTGTGTGAAAAACTTATATACGAGAGCAAGTCAGAAGGTTAATGTGGATAGTCCAAGTAAGAGATACAGAACTTTAGAATAGAAAAGGAGAAGTACAAATATACTTCTATAATGGTGTTTGGTTCAAGATATACTAAGTAGGTTAGAATCAACAAAATTTGGCAACTTAATCTATGTAAAAGTGGAAGAAGGAGATATCTAAGTTATCCATCATGTCTCTGCTTTCAGCAATTAGGTTTGGCCATTTATTGAAACAGGAATCAGAAAGAAAAAAGATTTGTTGGAAAGGAACTGAAAAGTTAAGCTCATGACTTCAGTTTTAGCCTTCTGTTTGAGGATGTTTGGTAGACTTGGAGCTCAGAAGAGAAACATGGGCTATATATGTAAGGTGAGGAGACCTCAGCACAGACAAGAGAACTGATGCTAACAGTAGTTAAGATTACCTGAGAATACACAGAGAAAACAATCAAAGGCTGAGGCCTGGAGAGTGACTACATCTAAAGGGTTGGAGACAGCTAAGTACTAGGAACTAGATATAGAACCAGAGAGACAGTCAGAAAACCAAGACAGCACAATATCACAAAAGCCAACAGCAGAGACTTTCCAAGAAAGAAGAAATGCTCAACTCTATTAAATACTAATGAGAGATAAAGTAAAATAAGAAATGAAAAATGCCATTTGAATTTAAAACAGGAAAATAATTGGTAATTTTAGGAAGTATGTATTATTAGGTAGAGTGGTAATAACAGAGACCACACCATTACGGTTCAAAAAGTAAATGCTTGAATAAGAGGACTAGCTTCTCAAAAGGATCTAGTAAAGAAAGAGTTTGAATACACACAGGATACCAATAATGTAAAAGTATTTGCTTGTATTACTCCACAATATGAATTAATTTTTAAAAATACCACATGTCTATGTCTTACATTGTTGTACTGACCTAAAATCTTCATCAACTCTGTTGAAGCGTGTCTGTTCTTTTGGCAATGCTCCATGGCCAAAAATGGGTTCCAAATACACCCACTTTCTCTGAATATGATTTAAATTCTGCAGGTACTCATCCAAATCTGCAAGTTTTCTTTCCCAAATTGATACTTTGTCTTCAAATCCTTTATAATAAGGAGACTCCTTTAAGGATTGAAGAAGGCATCTATTATCTCCAACCTGATTTACTATGTCTTTCCAGTCTTTAATCAGCTTCAGCGTTCGACTTTGGCTGTCTTCATAATCAATTAATGTAAACACTGCTCCAACTCCCCAAAGATCAAGTTCACGTAAAGCTTCTCTGATTGTAACTTCACCTTGTGCCCGACTATTTAAATCCTATTTAACACAAAATATCCATGTTTATTACTTCAACATTAATTATCACATAAGCAAATAATAGAAAAGTATATTATGAAAAAATATATTTTATCTGGCTTTTCACCATAAGGATAGAAAAGTACCTGTTAGATTTAATGACAGGTGAATACAAGTCACTTAGTTTTAAACATAGTACTTTTGTCACTGTGATAATAAAGTTGCTTAAAAAAAAAAAAAAAATTTAAGTGGCTCTATTTTACATGCAACCCAAGAGAATTACTGGCTATTTTATCAAAGCATGTAAGACACAAAGTATCCTGGTTCACATGGTCAAAGTATACACAAAGTTCTTCCTTATTCTTTTTACTTCTCTAAAAAGGCAAAGCAAAAAAATAAAGCATCCATCCCAAAAGACAAAACTAGTTTGGCTTATTTAAAGTATTACAGACCAAAAGGCCAATATTTTGAACAAAAGAAATTCTGAAATTATATTGTAATCTTATTGTAGATTCTGATACATCTAAAATGATTAACAATCAACTAGAGTTACCTTCTGCAAGAGTCATGCTTCATAACTTCTCAAGATTATTTTAAAACATTCCAGAGTTATTAACAAACACAAAGGTTTATTTTTTTGATAGGAAATAAAATGATCTGACATCAAGAGTCCTTATATTTTTGAATGGCCACAATGCAACACTAAAAGTCTGTCACTTCTAATAGAATTATGACAACTTTTACTTTTACCTGAGACCTTTTCTAAACCTGATTAGCAAACTGATTCTTGGTTTAACTCTCTGGATTTGTGTTTTCCCTAGCTTCTATTTGTAACATACCACATAATTTTTAATGTATCTTATGTAAAATGATTTGTGTTTATTCATTTTTTGATTGAAGCTGATTCCCTTCTTAAAGGAAGACTTTTTAAATATTTAAACAAAATATGAAGCAAAATTGTATATTTAAAAGGCCACACTTAAGGGATATTTATAAAAGTGATGCATACTTTAAGGTCTGCAGCTTTGGCTACAATCATATCAGCTACTCTGAGCAAATCACCAAACAGTAGTTTCTCTAGACTAGTTCCCCTAGGAAGTCCAAGGAGACGAAAAAGGTCAAGCCAGTGATCTGGAGAAAGATGCTCCCCTCTCACATATTTCAAGATAGGAATTACAATCTGTAAAAAAAGAAAAAGAAAAAGGCATAAGTATACATATATACATATATATAAGTAAAATACAAATTTGTGTTTACGTTTATGCTTATTAGTTACCAAATTTTAATTACTCCATTTCCTTGTTTAATAATCTTAAAATCATATTCTTAAACAAAATTGTATAAAACTTTTTATTAAATGTTGCTATGGATACACACAAATTATTCTTTGTAGTTTAATATATTTTAAAACATGACATAGACTATTTATATTTTTATTATTTTAGAATAGAACCTATGTTGGACTGGAATGTATAAACACTATTTTTTTACTTTAACCATAAATTTCTTAGCTTATAACTTCTTTCTCATTGGTAGCAGAAGTAGCAATAATTTCTAGGGTTTACTCTGTATTTCCTATTTTCTTCATGAAATGGAATAATTTAGTTGAAAAACGTGTAAAGTAAAATTATACAGTTCAGTCACTACATAAGAAAAAGATATATGAAAGCTCCAAACATCATTTTTAATTAGCAAAATAAGAAAAACAATCTCACTTTATATTTGTCAACCTCTGATTGTAATTTCACTGTCATCACTGAATGTTCTTCGACATTCCTTAATCTGTCATGCCAGTTCATCAAAAATTCCTCAAACAAGTATGTCTTACTCCTGTAAACATACCGAAAACACATTACAAAGTTTATATCCAAAAATAAATCAATCAAATTATTAGTCTAAATATTGTTTTTGAATCAAACCGAAAACTGATCCAGTCTTCATTGGCCATTTCCTGAAATCCTTGTTGAAACTCTTCATAAAAGGCCCAGATTTGTGCACAGCTCTCAATATCTTTAGAGATGCTACATGCCAGAGAGAAATTAGGCTCTTCTAGTCTAAAATGACGGCAATCATCACTATAGAAACAAATATTGAAATACTACATTTTAAAAACAAATATTGATACTGTTAAGTATCATTAAGTTATTTAACTGCATTCTTTGTATGTGTGTACACATACACATGTGTATGTTTAATAATGGAAACAATAAGAAACTACCTATTTAATATGAGAATTTTATTTTACCTACTCATATATGAACTCTATAAATTCATTAATATACATTTTTTCCAAAGAAGTCAAAATTGAGTTAGTAATACAGAGGAATTTATATGTATATAATACATGTCATATATGTAAATATTTGAGATTGTATAAATCTACAGATTAATCTAGGAAAAAAATACTCTTCTCAGTTGAAAGGGCAAGCTTCTAGAGCATAAGATATCCTTCATCTAATCAGTATAATGCCATTTAGTAATTATGGTAACAAAACCTCCGCTCACTTACGAAAGCATTTACTTAAATAGAACAAACCTAAAGCAGTGCTCAAATTTAATACTTTATTTATAAGTCAACAACTCATTTTTTTCTTTGAAGTATTTTATTATTACTTATTCTGCTAGATTCATTTTTTTTCTCAGAGGCACTAATAGTTTTTCTGAAAATTATACATATTTCATTTTTAAATAGAATAAGTTAAAAGAAAGCGACTATTCCAACCCCCTGATATAACTGCTAGGTAAATTTTTATCTCCTAGGCCTTTCTTGGAATTTGCTTTCTCTTAATACCCTTATATAACACAACTATGACTCCTAAGACAACAGTAAATGAATGCTTATTATTTGTATTTTGAAAAGTGATGAAATTTATGAGGAAAGGTATGAAGATAACAGACATGAGAAAATTACTAGCTTGATATATAAATTGTTGTTTCAAAATTAACACTATCAGTTTTAAAGAAAAAACATACACCAGCTTTTTTCTTGTGACTTCAAGATCATCAAACTCAATTTTTTTCTCTTTTATTAACTTTGCACTTTTTTCAAGAGTATTATGTTGGCCAGTTTCAATAACATCATCACCAGGTTTTAGTTGGTCCCAACGAGCTTTAAATTTTTCCAGTTCTTGATAATAGATCTGAAGACGTGATTTCACATTTCCTTTCATCACTTCAATCTATAAGACAATAGAGTTTAAATAATTTAATGCAGAATAAAATCTAATTTTGAGTTCACACTTTTCTTTCCAATATTTTCTATTTAAAAGTGAAAAAATATCAATGACCAATGTCAACTTTTCAAAGGATGATTTTATTAATTCCAAGTTCAATAAAATAATTCAGATATAAATTAGACCATAAACTTATAACAAGAGACAACCTTCAAATAACATCATTTAAAAATCATTCATGTGATTAACCACACCTAGTACTACTAACAACAAAGGTAATATAATTTAAAATTGTTTGTTTGATGACTGCTGGTTGTTCCAAGTATATAGCTGCTAAATTAATGAGGAGATTGCCCAGTCTCCCATGCAGCTAAGGGCTGGAGCCTAAGGGTAACTTCTGCTCAATAAAATACGAGTGCAGTAGACATGTGCAACTTCCAGGTTGTGTCTTTAAAAGACAGACGGTGCCATTTTCTCTTTCCCTCTCTCCTGACCCTACTTGGTAGCAACTGAATGTGGTAATAACGCATTCTGGACAATATCCTAGAGATGGGAGACAAATAAGATTGATGAAACCTAGGACCCAGACAAAGTTACAGAGCAGAGGCACCATATCAGCTTGTAGTATAATGTGAGAGAGAAATGTAAGCTACAATTTTGTGGGTCTCCATTAGAATAGTCAAACTGATATCCTAATAAATTTAGTAATTAAAGAAAATATGAGTTTCAGAAATAAACTTAAGCTATACATAGTACATAAGCAATAAATTCATTCATAAGACTATAAATAATGTTACATTTCAAAGACACTGGTTTCTTCTTGGTACGATAGGAAGGAAAGAAAAACCATGTGAAACAATCATAGTTTATATAAAGTATGTACTATAAAAATAGTCAGGGAGATCAATTTCACCAGACACATTAAATTCTTATAAACCTGGGCTGTAAAAGATAAGCATGAAATCTTAAGTGAGAAAGAACTTTCCATTTTAATAAATAACTAAAAGTTCTAACCTGATCTTTAATCATAAGTTGGTGGCTTTCCATCATTAACTCAAATTTATCCCACTTGGCTTTCAAATTACTAATTGTTTCTAAACCTCCACCAGCCACAGTTCGTAAAAGTCTATTTTTGTCTTCAGCTTCTTGAAATAAGGGCAAAATCTAAAGGTTTAAAAAAAATAACAAATGTAAATGACAATCTATTTTATTAAATCTCTTAAGATTTTATTTTAGTCTTTGTTTCATAACTTTATATTTAAAATAAAAGTTTTGCATTTAAATGATTTGTTAAATTCCTAGATACGCTGATTTGGCAGAAAAAAAAAATTCCTGTATATAAACCTCCTGATGGTTATTTTTTACTATACACAAGCCCAAATAAGGCACTCTAAATCAGAGGTTAAAAAAGATAAAGTAGTAATATGAGACTAAATGAAATCCATAAAGATAATACTATAGCTTTCAAAATAAACTTGTTATAAACGTTCCATTCACAAGAAAATGCTAAAGAGAGCTGGGTGTGGTGGCGCGTGCCTGTAGTCCAAGCTACTCAGGAGGCTGAGGCAGGAGATCGCTTGAACCAGGGAGGCAGAGGTTGCAGTCAGCTGAGACCACGCCACTGCACTCCAGCCTGGGTGACAGAGTGAGAATCCTTCTCAAAAAAAAAAAAAAAAGCTAAAGAGGTTTCTAAAGGAACTAAAATTAGTGATTATGTAAGAGCATACGTTAACCAAATTATCCTACTTAGTAGAGAAGAGAAAGTCATCAAAAAAGATACTTAAGAAACAGACAACTAAAGAAGTAAAATTAAGCTCCTGCATTCAGGGTTTCTAACTAAAATGTCCTAACTTGTATATAGCTAACAGTTTGTTAAACAGTTTGGGTATAAGTTAATTGGTGCTAAACTGTTGGGATTGCTTCTAAGGCTTTTAAAGCTCTGTAAAACAACAGTATCCTATAATAAATATCTATACTTTTACTATTCAATAAAGCAATAAAACCCATTTAAACATTTTTAAATATCACTGTGCATACATAATACAACAGACAACAAAGGAAATTCAACTATAACTCAATTGGCCAGGCCTGGAGGCTCAAATCTGTAATCTTAGCACTTTTGGAGGCTGAGGTGAGAGGATTATGACTAACCTGGGCAACATAGTGAGAACCTATAAAAAACATGGTGAGAATATCTAAAAATAATGTGAATCTTTAAAAAACAAAAAATTTAAATTAGCTGGGCATGGTGGTGCACACCTGTACTCCTAGCTACTGAGGAAGCTGAAGCAGGAAGACTGCTTGAGCCCAAGAGTTTGAGGCTGAAGTGAACTATGATTGGACCACCCCAGAAGCTTAATTTTCTACATGTTGACAAAACTCTAATTAGCCTGTAAAACATATCACAATAGTTTCCTAGTCTACCTACTTCCAGTCCTACCCCTCAAATCCACATATCAAGAAAGAGACATACCAAAAGAGAATTACAAATACGTTGCTACATAAAACGTAGCAACTCCCCAATGCCCACAGAATATGAGATTCTAAGGTCCTTTATGTGGCTCACATGGAGATTCTGCCTACTTCTTTTATTATCTCATGGCACTTCCTACCTCACATACTACCTCTTATAATACCTAATTGCTTGCTGCTCCCAGCAAACAACATCAATTTCTCCTTTTATCTTTTGTGATGCTACAATCTCTTGTCTTTCCTCACACCCCATTCATTTCCTTTACTCCTCTTCCTATGCTTGAACTCTAAATTTTGCAAGGTTCAAGCCTGGTCTTAAACCCTCTGTTTGTTATCTACCAGTTGGTCTAAGCTAATCCCAAGGCTTAAATATCATGGATATAAAGAAGACTGCAAAATTTATATTTGTAGTCCTTACCTTTACTCTAAATTCAACATTCCTCATTCAATTTCTACCAGACTACTAAATCTCCACCACTTCCAAACTCCATGTGCTCCTCTAGTCATCCTTATTACAGGAAACGACACCAATACTTTCCCAGTTGCTCAAGTCAAAATCCTAGGAGACATTTTGATTTATCTTTCTCTAACCACATCCCCCATACATCATTAATCTCTCCAGTTCTATCTCCTCTACTACTACATGATACAAGCTTCCATCATCTCTTGTCTATCATTTTATAATATCCTACTAACTGACCTGTCCACAACTATTATCTCCCTTCAATTCATTTTCCACAGGGCAGCTAGAGTCATCACTTTAAAATCTCAGAGACATTGTGTCATTCCCCCACTTAAAGCCATCTAAAGACTTTTTATTACACTCAGAATAAAGTACAAACTTCTTATGATTGTCTAAAAGCATCTTCGTAATCTGGCCCTTGCCTCTCTTTCCAATGGCACCTCATACCATTCTCTTCTTTGAATACTATGCTTTCCTGATAACTAATTCCTTGATAATGTTTACATCTATCTATTCCTTAAGTATACCAAGGTCCTTCTCTACCTTAAGATCTTTGTACATGCTATTCATACTTTTTGGAATGATCTGTCCCCAAATCTCAGAATGGCTGGCTCCTTCGTATCTTTCAGGTCTCAGTTCAAATGTCCTTTCTCTGAGAAGATATTCCATGATCATCCACCCTAAGTAATATCCCCTAGTTGAGCATACTCATCCTCACTTCTCTCCTCTCTCTCTTTCATTCTCTCTCTGTCTCTCTCTCTCTCTCTCACACACACACACACACACGTATGTTCCATGAGAATAGAATATGTTCACAGCTGCATCCCCAACTCCTAGTACAATGACTGGAATACGTCAGGTGATCCATATATATCCATCAAATAAATAAATAAATGCCTCTGCTAAATGCCACAGCTTATATAACTGTTCCTATTTTAGTTAATTCCTTCTACTAGACAGATGTATTATTTTATTCACCTTTAAACCCTCTTTTATACCTTTAAGTCAATCATACACAAGTCTGTAGTTCTTTCCATTGGGCAGTATATTATTTTATTCACCTTGAAACTCTCTTTATAATTTTAAGTCTGAAGTTTGTATACTAATTTGAATGATTTCTCTTTATTACTCTAAAAATAACTAAAATCATCTATAATATGTTATAAAATTTTGGCTTCTCTATTCTGGGCTCTAGTTTTCTGGATACATTTTTATGAATCTTTACCATTCTCCTTTGTATTTAATTATGAGCTCTTCCATTATGTATGTATTTGTGTATGTGTATTCCTAATTTAGCTCTATCATCATAGTTTTGCATCCTAAAGTAATAACTCTAAAGGTAACAGGGTTATTTAAGGTTACTCTTACTCTAATATGCCACATCATAAAACAGACTGCAAGTATATCTCAAAACAATACTAAGTATTACTATTACTGTTTCATTACACCAATTACATCAATTACATCAAGAGTCTAATTACGAACTAACCAGTTGAGCCAGATTATTGTGGACCTCCTTATAATGTTGAGATCATATAGTTGTAAATAATGACATAAAATTACCTAATTTAAACATTTCTCATGCAGTGAAAAGTAACTTTACTTTGTGATTCTCACCTCTGGCTTCCGTTCTTGTAACTTACTATATCGAAGATTTGCATCACCAATTTCTTCTACAGACTGAGGCATGATTGTTAAGACCTCCATCGCCTCAGTAACAAATGTATCAATTTCATGTAAATGAGCTGAGTGATAACATTGAAATACAATAAATGTAATTATTACCATCAAAAATACTAAATTACATACTTTCTAAATCAAGGGGTAGTAGAAGAAATCACTACATGGAATACAGTAAGTTCTAAATTATCATTTGCTTTCATAAAACAAAATTTCAAGATGTGGAATAAGCAAAGAAATTTCTTTCTATGAAAGTTTACTTGTTTCACTTTGTATCTAAAAATTTTAAGAAAAGCTTAAAATGCACTTAAATTTTACTGAACATTTTTTGTCTTTTATATAACATACTAAAACATCTCAGTTTAAAGGAAAAAGAAGAAACTGTGGTATAAAATACTTTGTCATTTGAGGATATAAGCAGAAATGCATTATACCAAAATCACCTACCTTTCTCAATTACATATGTAACAATCTGATACTAGCTCAGACTACAAATAATAAAGATGTCTTCATTTTAGACCTCTTAAAGATTGCATATAGACTTTCCTACTTTTTTTCAATTAGTTCAGTTTTGGTTTTTAATGATTGTTGAAATTTACATTATATAACTATCAAATACATGCTTCTACATATCAAATTAAGTAAAAATAAAAATTAAAATGTGTCTTTACCCTGTATGGACTTCTTCAAAGAAAGAACAAGCAGATCAAATAACTTCTGGATGAGATCGTCAATCACAGTCTTCACAGGGTTGCAATTAATACTTAAGCAATCTACCTTGACAGCACTGAAAAATGTCAATCGACATATTTTGATATAGAAAAGACTAACTAGAAAAAAAGCATCTTATATAATATTACAATGATTTCATGTAAGTATGCTTAAAAACATATGTCAACAGTAACATGGTGATCTTTAAGCACATTTAGATTTAGTTTAGCAAAAATGCCTTACATATACTATTTTGAAGTTTTTCATTTCATAATGATTTTATGATACTACAATTTTAATCATCCAGCATATCAGCTTCAAAAGAAACGTGGCACATTATGAATTACTAAAGTATCTAAAGAATATATTTAAATGTTCATGAGCTCCTCTTGTCACAGCATGTAATACGCCTATTTAAATATTTATAAAATAAATTTACCATCTTGCAGCCAAAATACAAACAATAAAAATAAGGCAAAATTAATATAGATAGAAAGTGAATTTAGATTATTAAAGCACTAAAACAATAAAATGATGAGACACCATTGTGTCTCATCATTTAATAGATGAGACACTTATTAAAATCAAAAAAATGTAATGAATGGTTAATTTGAATCTTCAATTGTGTGGGAAAACAAAATTCCCAGAACTGTTAGAACATAAAATAATGCAATATTTGTAAAGAGCAATGTATATGTCAAATAATTTTAAATTGGCATATCCTTTGTCTTAACAATTCTACCTCTAGAATTTATCCTAAGGAAAATTTCAAGGCAAACTCCAAGATTTATATACAAGTATCTTCATGAAAGCACTAACTATTATAGGGAAAAGTTAGAAACAAGGTAAATATAGAAATGGCAAAATAAATTTTTATATATCCATATAATTAAAAATCACATTTTTGAGTGTAGATGATAACATGGCAAAATACCAGTGAAATAGCAGTCAATAAAAATAGCAGGATAGGCCGGGCACGGTGGTTCATGCCTATAATCCCAGCACTTTGGGAAGCCAAAGCCAGCAGATCAACTGAGGTCAGGAGTTCAAGACAAGCCTGGCCCACAGAGTGAGGCCCCGTCTCTACTAAAAATATAAAAATTAGCCAAGCTTGGTGGCGCTTGCCTGTAATCCCAGTTACTCGAGAGGCTGAGGCAGGAGAATCACTTGAGCCCAGGAGGCAGAGGTCGCAAGACTCTGGACAGAGTGACACTCTGTCTCAAAAAAAAAATATATATATATATATAGCAGGATATAGTATATTCTACATTTTTAAGTATATATACTAATATGCCCAAAACATCAAATATTAATAGGAATTATCTCTGTACTTTACTATCATTAAAACAATTTATAAAACAAACGTACTTTTTAATAATCAAAAACAAGTATAAAGTTTTTAGATGAGTAATTATTTCCATTGTAGCCCAATGCAAATTGTAATATTCTAAGTAACGAAAAGCTGAACCAGACTCACTCATCTGAGGAATACCTCATATTTATCTTAAATCTTACAAAGTTAAAAAAATCTGAAAACTTTAGTCAAAAAGATTATTTGGAAAGCTATTTGCTTTTTTCTTAAAGCACAGAGCAAGGTGAGATCCTTAAGAGGCAAATTACATGTATTAATTAAGTACTATTTTATCAGAAAAATATAATTTTCTTTCAAAGTTTTACTTATTTATTCTCAATCACCTACTAGCTGGAGAAGTTTAAACTACAGTTCTTAACAACCAAAAACTATATATAACAGCCAATTTTCTTGACACATGAAATTATAAGATTCCTGAAATCCTGACACATAAAGAGTCATGATTTCTGATATGTGATACATGAAGATAGGTGATTTTGGAAAACCTAAAAGATTATATTATACTCTATTTTGCTAATGAGTTCACATAAAGTGATATAATTACAGAAAAGAAGTTTTACTGATTACAGGGTGCTATGGACAAGACAAACACTCATGTTTCATTTGAAAATATTCATAATACGAAACAGGTTCTGTTCAGCCATATAGAAATGAAAAACGCCTCATTATATATCAAAGATGCATATTTAGAAGTTATTTTCTTATGATACTATCTAAAATACATCATTAGAATACAGCTCTTCTAATCTTACACCTTATTTCCAAAAAGTACTGACAGAATAAATGTGTTTGTGTTTGTATGTGCACATGTGTGTATTCACTTAGAGGAATACATGTTAATTCGTTAGCAAGAAATGGCAAAATGAAAAATATACTATGGAATAGGCATTGTTGATTTTATTATTTTGTTTTCTTTGGCAAGGATCATAAATAGGAAAGCTATCTACAGTGGGACAAATAGTAGAAGCAGAAGTAGAGGTTCTTAGGCAGTTAAGTGACAGCATTAAGTCGAAGACAGACAAGATTGGGGTCAAAGGCAAGACCCAGTAGAGAAGAAAATCCCCATATATAAGTACTCCAAAAGCACTATCTTTTCCTTACTTTAAACTAATGTTAATGGTACTACCGGTATCCAAATCACCCAGGATCAAAACCTCAAGTCATTTGTCTCTTCCTATTCCTTATCCTTCATCTTCCTCCAATAAATAAGACTTCTTAATTCCTCATACTATTTCCTCCTCCCCATTTTTAGTTCCAACAAGGTAATTCAATTAATTATTATGGCCAGGTGTGGTGGCTTACGCCTATAATCTCAGCACTTTGGGAGGCCAAGGCTGGTAGATCACCTAAGGTCAAGAGATTGAGACCAGCCTGGTCTCTACTAAAAATACAAAAAAATACCCAGGTGTGGTGGCGCATGCCTGTAGTCCCAGCTACTCAGGAGGCTGAGGCAGAAGAATCATTTGAACCCAAGAGACGGAGGCTGCAGTGAGCAGAGAGCATGCCACTATACTCCAACCTGAGTGACACAGCAAGAATCCATCTCAAAAAATAATAATTATATTATTATTACTGGTCTTCTGGATGACTGACGGACTAGACTGTCTGCCTCCAGGATCTCTTTATCCCAACATATTATCTCAGTGTTTCCAGATTAACCTTCCTAATGAACAGCTTTGCTACTGACACTCCCACTTTGAACCCTTTAAAAGCTAATCATTCCAAAATGAATAAAATCCAAATTCTCTATTTTTGAATGTATGACTCCCAAATCTGTACCTTATATATACCTTTCAGGATCATCTCCCTCTAATGCCTAATAAAATATTAACTGTAATAAAATTTTCAGTTAATCAACTTCATATTTTCAACACAAATCCTCTTCCTAAGAGGCTCTTTTTTACACTCCCATTTTCATTTGCACCTATCAAAATCCATTTTGCCCCAGATGGAGGGGATGTCAGCATCTTCTGAATCCCCATAGTTTTAGTTCAGTCTTAATATGGAATATAGGCTATTCCACCTGATATTAATAACAAAAGTAACTTACATTTATTGAAAATATACTCTGTGCCAGTTACTTATATGGAAATTACTCAATCTATTGTTGCTAATATTTTAAAGCTAAATAAATTTAGATTCACAATTTCAATGACTGTCAGTCATACAGCTGGTAACAGCTACCTAATTCCAAAGCTCACTTACTTAAACCCTGCATGTACTTGACTTAATCATCAAATATATTTGTCTTATTGCACTACCAGAGAATAAGAAATTTATCTCAGGTCCTCTGTCTTCTTCCTCTTTGTACTCCTACAGCACAAAGTTTTGCATGTTATAAACACTCACTAAGTATTTATTGAAAGAATGAAAACATAAATTAATAAAAGTGATATTATCCTTTATAGGTGATATATGTACCATTACACAAGGCCTTTCATGGAACTTATTGCTAAGAGTGGTTCTGGTGGTGAGAATTTCAGATACAAGTAGGCTATATTCTCAAGCAGCTGAGATGCCACTCAGAGGCTTTTGTCCACATTTGGGCAATATCTAGAAGCAGCACTATGTTGTGTGCCTTCCAGGACATCTTGAAAGGAAGCAGAGTAGTACAAAAGCAGAGTGAAAGGTCACCAGCTTTATATTCTCTAGGATGCTCTCACCAGTAGTGTCTAACCATACGGAGACTGTGCCAATGCACATCAAACATAGCTTCTCATGTCATATCAAGATAGAAGCCTCTTTCTCCAGTCTATTTCACCTAAATAGGTCTCAGCCAGCAGAGCTTCCAAAAGGAAAACTTTGTTTTATTATCTGTAATGCCCTACACAGATGATACTCAAGTGTCACAGCTGAGATCTAGAGGAGCTAAGAAGCTGATCTGACTTCATACCACTAAGTAGAGAGTTCACTTACTATCCATGTCAAAAAATTATTATGGAACCTACGTATTACATTAGCCTTCAATACCTTGGAAGACGTTCTACTTCTTTCCCTTTTATTTTTAACGCTTTAAAATTTTTCTCCCAATCATGTACAGTAAAAAGATGCTTTTCCACCAAAGCTTCCATATCAACTTGCCCAATTATAATCCATTCCTGTTTAAAGAATGAAAAACGTATTACTAAAGACATAGAACCAATATGTTAACATATAATAAAAGACTAGGATCTAACTATCAAAACCAATAAAAAGAGGCAAATATGTGGTATTCAAGTAAATGGCAATTTAAGTAATATAATCATTACTGCAAAGCCTAAAGAATAAACAGAAAAAAAGAGATTTAATATGAAAATGCAGTGATCATAAACTTTTTTTAAAGAAAATTATATAAGCTCTGTTTAGATTCTCTTCTCAAATTAAATATATATAAAACTTCAAAGATGTAATCACTTTTGCAAAACTGAGTCACTATAGGCTACAAATCTGAAAGTGTCCAGATACATCCTAGAATTTTAAAATGCAAAAGCATTGCAGCGGCAGTTAAGAAACTGGTCAAATTCTCAGTCATATATCTCAGGATCAATACAAATGAGAAACACAATTAGTTTACACCAAAAGTTAGTTGGGATGACATACTTTAAACAGAAATAAACCATTAAATTGCCCTAATTCCAGTAATATTTCAGAGCTTTCGAAGAAGAATTAAAATTGACACAATAGAGCCACATCACATTCCAAACTGACACATTTTTTTTTTCTTGAGATGGAGTCTTGCTCTGTCACCCAGGCTGAAGTGCAGTGGCATGATCTCAACTCACTGAAACCTCCACCTCTTTGGTTTAAGTGATTCTCCTACTTCAGCCTCCCTGGCAGTTGGGATTATAGGTGCCCACCACCACACCCAGATAATTTTTGTATTTTAATAAAGATGATGATTTGCCATGTTGGCCAGGCCGGTCTCAAACTCCTGAACTCAAGTGTTCTATTAGCCTTGGCCTCCCAAAGTGCTGGGATTACAGGCGTGAGCCACCATGCCCAGCCCACAAAATTGACACAATTTAAAAAAAAAAAAGTTTCTCAACTGTCACAAAATAATCAGAGACAAAAAAAAAAAAAATTCCCATAACTTTTTTCTCTTCTACAGTATAAATCTAGGTTGTATAATTATCTACAAATCCAACTTTCTGGTTTGGCATATTTTAATGTTATGCCACACAGGATAAACTATTAGTGTATATATTTAATGTAAATTCAATCAGTCAGAAAAAATTTTATGAGGCAAGCATGGAAGATTACATGTTCTATACCTTATGTTGGTGTAAAACAGCTGACAATCTTCTAAACAGATCTTCTGCTTTGCTGAAAATCGTCAAAAATCCACTTGCATTTCTATCAATCATAATAGAAAAAATAGATTCATCTCCTGCCTCACCCACTCCCTTAAACTGATTTGGAATGCCGATGAATCTCTTCATTTCTCTATAATATTTAGCCCGGATCTCTTCAAAAGGGGGCCTGAATTGTAATCGTCCCTGTCTGAAATTAAATAAATAACTTTAAAATACAAATTATTAGAAAATCATAAATTCAACATTAAATTGGGGTTTAAAAAACATCTTACTTGTAAGTTAAGTCTATATTTATTTCTGGCAAATTCTCATTAAGTGCTTCTAAGCCCATCTGATACTGATGCTCCAGGGCTTTGTACAGTTGATGATTCCAGTGCTGTTTCCACGCGTGCATGTCACTTGCTTGGAATCCCTAATATGTTACATTTACATTTTTAATTTAAAATTTAGGCAATAGAATGGATTTTTCATTTAATACTTTCATATCACATGATTTACAACTATAATCACAAAAATAAAACCAACTTATTTCGAATATGTGAAACAGGTACATCCTTAATTGTCCCTCTTCTTAGAGTTACAGACAAATATAAAAATCTAATCTTCATACTTATAAATAGTACTTTAAAAGATCACCAAAATTTAAAATCCATGCAAATATTAAATGACTTTCATATTTAAACTTTATTTTATGATGTAGTACCACAAATACTGGTTTATTTTGCAAACTTCTTAGTCCTTTTTCAAAAATTCCCATCAAATATAGCTTTCTCTTCCCTTCCCACTTCTTACATAATATAAATCTACTCCATCTTTTAAAATATAAGAGATTTAAAATATTAGATTGCTCATGAGAATGTACATACTTTTTTGCTTCTATACAACCAGAATTATATCAATTCTAGTACTTTTGCTTTTTCTTAAAGTTCCAAAAACTGAAAAATATTAAATATATGTAAATGTTTGAGAACATCTAATTCATATTCAGTTAAGATCCCATCACCATCTACCATGTAGCGGGCTTTGTGCTTGCCACTTTTATATGCATCAACTATTATATCAAAATATAAATAGAACTCCAATTTTACCTCCAAAAAGGAAAAAAATCTGAAATACAATTATTTCAATCATTAGGATTCTACCTAAACCTAATTTTGTGTTTTACGGATGACACGATCACCTAAAAGAAAACTAACATGTGATAGATATTTAAATAGCAAGACAAAAATCTACAAATTCTGAATTGAGGAATTTGGCATTCCATAAGATACTACAGAAACTTATTGTTATATTTTTAAATGTAAATTGATTGTTCATATATGGTCTTTATATATAGTTCAGTCAAAAAATTATAAATCTGTTAGGAATTAATTAGTAAGATTTAAATATAACCTTCATGAACTTCTCGGCAATGCATATATTGTATTTACATTCTGAAAAGATCATATTTCAAAGTACACACACAAAATAAAACATAGTTTACCTGTGCTTCTACGGTTGCTAAGCCAGTTCTCAATTCTTGTAATCCATCTTTCCAACGCTGTTGTTGCCGAAGCAGATCAATATTCATAAGAACAACCACCTATGAAAAATTAGAGCATACTAGTCTCAAAGTATTGCTGGAAAAATGTTAACTTTTCAGTGGAGAAAGCTGACAGATACCATCTTAAACAAGTGATCAAGTTTAACTTTATATAAGACATATCAATACCTGAACGATGTACTGAGAAGGGCAAAACACCACTTCTGTGCTATTCCTGCCAAAACAGGATAGCCCTGATCTAATATGGAAAAACATCATATAAACCTAAATCAAGTGAGATTCTACAAAATAACTGACCAGTACTCCTCAAAGTAATGAAAAACAAGGAAAAGACTGAGGAGGGGGAGGCTACAGAGACTCAACAACTAAATGTAAAGTTGGATTCTAGATTTTATCCTGAAAAACAAAAGTTAGTAGAAAATTTTAAAATTCAAAACAGTCTGTTTCTTGGTTTTGATAACTATTCTGGTTATATAGTTGTCAACACTAGGGAATTTGGGCGAAGGGGAATTGTGATCCCTCTGTACTACTTTTGCAACTTTAAGTCTCAAATTATTTCAAAATAAGTTTTTAAAAATTACATCTTAATGACTTTTTAAATAATACCATTCATAGCTTATTCAATTTTATAAACAAAATATACCTTTTCACAAAATGTAGTGTGCCATTTTCTCAGTTTTCTATTTTCAGTGGCAAGTCGTTCAGCAGCATTTTGGAGTTTTTGAATATAGCCTTCTAATTCTTTAGGATTATCCCAAGTAATCTGTGATTTCCCTCCACTTCCTGTTTTTGAATTCTATGGTACAATAAACAACCTTTAGTATATATACATGTATTTTCTTTTTCCAAAAGTTTCAACATTCTGTATCAAAAGTTCAATTATCCCCAACTCTGGCCTGCAATAAAGAAAGCACATCATAATTTTCCATTTTATAATTGATAAGACAGTCTGGCAAAGATTGAGTAGTCCATTTCTTCCAGCTTCTCCCTTTTACAAGGAAAAAGCCCTAGACATAACACAACAAACAAGCATAAGATGACTGAAAGGAAGAATAAAGAAGGCAGACAGCCTAGAAACCTCAGGAATTAAGGCATGACACATCTGGGTTTCCTTATTACCTCCTATACATCCACGACAGGACACTGGAGAAGCTTCCAATCTGGAACCACTGACAGGCACAGACTAAAAAAGCTCCAGGAAAAACCTATTTCCCCTAGCTGAAGGGCTAAGAAAACAGCAGTCTAACAACAGAAAATATTTCTAGCAATACATATCCTATTGTAGCTTAACACAAAAGAGAAAATCACCCCTTTCTATAGTTTCAGTGGGGCTAAGTAGAGAGCTGATCTTCCATCACCTACTTGGCAAAAGCCACTAGTGTTCCAATCCCCCTGCCACGGTAATCATGAAACTGAACAAGGAGCTGAGCTCCCACCCTCACTCACAGCAACAAAATGGTGTAAATCTGCCCTCCACTCCTCTACTCCTCCTCCCTAATGTCAACAGGGACCAGTGGGGAGCTGAGCTTACACCCCTGCTTGGAGGCAACAAGGTACCTCCAAGTTGGTGCCTCACTTTCACAACAAGGTATCAGTAAAGTAAAATGGGCGCACTCAACTTGCATTCCACTTATCTGCAATGAATAAGTGTACAAATGCTCTGCTTTACTACTGTAGAGCCCAGCAGGAAACTCAACACAAACATACACACACACACACACACACACATACACACACACACACACACACACACAAACCTCTCAGCAAAGAGACTGTTTACTAAAATATAAAGATTAAATATTATACAGTGCATATATATATATACATGCTTCCTAAAAGGAAGGGAAAAAAACTGAGAAAACCAATAAATTCACAAAACAGTAACTGAAAACAACAAATTTGGCAAAAGACATAAACCTACAGAGTCAAGAAGCAAGTAAACTCCAAATAGGATAAACTTAAAAGGATTCTATGCTTTCCTACACAATAATTAAACTTCTAAAGACAAAGATTCTTTGAAATCTTGAAAGCAGCCAAACATAATGCATTATTTAGAAAGGAACACAGATTCAAATGACAGCAGTTTGTCAGCTGAAATCATGGATGCCAGAGAGTCAAAAAAAAAATAAGTCAAATATTCATTTCATTTTATATCCAGTTAAAATATCCAGGAATGAGGGAAAAGGAAAACATTATCAGACAAACAAAAGATAAGCCAATTTGTCACCAGCTCACCTAAACTTAAACCATGGCTAAAGGAAGTTAGTTCTCTAAAGAAGGAAAATATCAAAAGGAGCTCAGAACTTCAGAAAAAAAAAAGAGAAAAATATTGGGACAAGTAAAAAATATAAATATATAATAAACTATCCTTCTTGTCATGAGTTTCTTATATTTGATGATTTAATATAAGGGGGAAATTTATAACACCATCTGATGTGGTTTCAATGTATATAGGGAAAATATTTAAGACAAATATATAAAAGTGGAGAGAGTGAAGAAAAGTAAATAGAAGAAAAGTTTCTATACTTCACTTGAAGTGGTCAATGAAGGCATAGTAAGTCTATGGAACATAGGAGATGCTCAATAAATAGCTGATGAATTAAAAAGACTTTACTGAGTAATTACCATATACTACTTATTGTTCTATTGTTTGAGAATACGAAAGTAAATAAATTATGGTCTACCTTTCTACAATATGGTAAGTAGACAGAGGATCATACAGAACCTTAATGTTCTCTCTACACCAATCCTACTTTTATAACCACTACTATGTCTCATTTAACATATGTTTAAATATAATTAACTCCTCACAATACAATTTTACAAAGTAAGTTTCCTCCTCAGAAATATCAACAGACATTATTTTAAATAAATTAGAGGAGAAAAAGTTGTAAGGGCTTACAACTAAAGAGACTGATAAATTAGGGAGAAAAGATAAAAAATAAAGTATGATTCCATTTCCAAAATTATGCATACATTTTTAAATATGCATGTATTTTCAAAAATATGCATAGAAAAATATTTGAAAGGATGTATACCAGACTTCTTAAATGGTCATTTCTTGATGGCATGATTATAGGACATTTTTTTCTTTTTACCTATTTCTTTTAAACTTCGCATTATAAACTCATGCTAATCTCTGCCAACAAGAAAAAAGCGCTTTTAATAACATCTATAATATGAATTCTGTAACTTCTAGTAAATATTAAGCCTGAGAACTAGTGGGCAGAAAAGAGTTAACATAGCAGGTCTGACTACCATCCTTCAAAAGACCTGCTTAAAAGATGCCCCTTAGCTGGTATTTGGGAACTTAGATTTCAGAAGGGTTCCTACCACTCTAACTGATAAGAGTGGCTCACTGTACCTAAATAATATGGTTTATGCTGAATATTTTCTTTCCTTGTGGGAGTCTGGAATTTCAGTGCATACTGGACAGAAAATGTCTATGTGACTGTCCCCATAAAAATCTAGGTTTTGAGTCTCTAATGATCTTCTCCAGTAACACATTTCACATGTGTTACAATTTGTTGTTACAGAAAATAAATACACTCTGTGTGACTCCACAGGGAGTGGACTCTTAGAAGCCTGCATCTATTTTCTTGGGACTTCACCCCATCATGCACATTTCCCTTTGCTGATTTTCCCTTGTATGCATTCGCCGTAATAAATGCTATGAGTATGGCCACACACTGAGTCCCGCAGATCCTCCGAGCAAATCAAAGAACCTGGGTGGTCCTGAGGACCCTGACACAACTAGTTATCCACTTTCAAATAGAAAAAATAAAATGGTATATTTCTCATCTTCTTATTTTTTTTCAAACATTTCATGTCTATGAAGACTGAAACTACAGATTTTTAAAAGTTAATAGTCACATAGTAACATTCAGTTTAAACACTATTATGGGTTTTCCTCTTTTTTTTTTAGAGACTGAGTCTTGCTCTGCTGTCCAGGCTGGAGTGCAGTGGTGTGATCTCGGCTCACTGCACCCTCCACCTCCTGGGCTTAAGCAATCACCTTTATTGCTTGGGAAAAGGCCAAGAGAAAGGCCTTTATTGCCAAGAATGAAAGATTACAAGTGATTTAGCTGAGGGCTCAAAGGGGACAGTCATATAGAAAGTCAGAAAAGTCTTAGAAATAGCTCAATCAGTCATGAGGCTCCTGCCTCAGCATCCTGAGTAGCTAGGATTTCAGGCACCCACCACCACGCCTGGCTAACTTTTCTCTATTTTCAGTTGAGACAGGGTTTCACCATGTTGGCCAGGCTAGTCTCAAACCCCTGACCTCAGGTGATCCACCCGCCTCGGCCTCCCAAAGTGCTAGGATTACAGGCGTGAGCCACTGCACCCAGCCTCCTGATTTCTTATATATGGACATTCAAATAACCACAGATAAAGAGCAAATAAGTCTTATATTACAAAATTGGGAGACGGTGAAAAAGGTCTAAGGAGGCTTGTGTATAAGGGCCTCAAACTTCAGAGGATAAATAAATATAATATCATACAAATCATATTCTATCTATATTAATGCAATTGATTAAAATCAGTTACAAAATATATAAAATATTCTACCACTTAAATCTACAGTTGGAAAAAAAATGTTACCTGTCAAGAGTGAACAAAGTCCCTGGAAGCAAAACAAAATCTAAATCATTTGCTACGTTAAGCTGAAGGGAACACCAGAAAATTAAGAAATAAATACTTCATATGTAAAAATCTAATTATAATAAAATTAGAAGTCCATTTACCTTAATTATCTGTTCAAATGCTAAGGCAGATTGTAACATCATTGGCCTCTGACTTTGAATCATTTGTTGATCGATAGAATTATAAAAATGTGCCACCTACAAAGTAAAAGTACAATTAGTAATAATTAACAACTTCATTTTTAATTTTTCTTGATTTTTAATTGTTTAAATGAAAATATTAACGTTTCCCAATCCTAAAATTAAAACAGAATTAGATTTCTTATCTTCGATAGTGCATTTGTTCACATATTAATATACACAATCAACAAATAAATGTTGAGTTCCTACAATTTGCCAAGTCATGTCCTGAGATCTGATTAAACAAAGATTATAAAACATGGTCCCTGGAATCAAGAAGTTCATAATCTCACAAGAAAGAAGGAACTCAGTGAAGCATGTTAATTGGTAAAAAACTAAATTCTTAATTCCTGCATGTCTCCAAATCTGCTCCTTCTTTTTTCAGTACAAGCCACAATGATGTATTCATGTCTCAGATCAAAAATTCTTCGAGATCTCCTGAATGCTTCTCTCACATTCCACATCAGCAAATCCCTATTGACTATACTCTTAAAACATATCTTGAATTCAATCACATTCCCCAAACCCCATCAATTGCATCCCAATCCACACACTCTCATCTCTTGGCAAGACCAGTGCAACAGTCTCCTAACTGGTCACTCTGCTTCCAATCATGGCCTCCTATAGTCTATTTAAAGCAGATAGAGTGGTCTTTTCTAAACATATATCACACCTCTTGCCTACGCAAAACCCAATGACTTCCCAATGTATTTGAGAATAAAATCCAAAACTCCTAAAGCTATTACCTTTCCAATGTTTTCCCAGTATACTAGAGAATGAACCAAACTAGCCTTTTTACTATTATTCTCACTAACAAGTGAGGCTTCATTCTAGAATTCTGCATCTGTCATTCCCTCTCCCTGGAATAGTCTTCCTCTAGATACGTGCATGGTTCTTTTGCCTACTTTATGTCATGTCTCATCTCAAATATTACCCCTTCATCAAGGCTTAACCTGACCAGTCTGTATAAAATAGCAGTCTTTGTCACAATCTCTTTATTCTGTTTTATTCTTCTTCAAAGCATTTATCACTATCACTGCCTAACATTGTATTATATATTTATGTGTTTGTTATCTGTCTCTCCTCCTGAAATGAAAGCTCTAAGAACAGAGCCAAGCAAACAGCAGGCACTCACAAATGTTTGTTGAATTAATCAATAAACAGAGATACCTACAAGGAACAGTGGTGGACAAAGGACACTGTCAACTGTGTTGGTGGAAGAAGGAGAGGTTCAGGGAGTAAGATCAAGTGGACAACCTGAGCCGAGTCTAAGGCATTTTGGAGACTGTTAATTTTTGTGTCCCCAGCACCTCACAAAATTCTCGGCACATAGTAGATGCTTAAAAAATATTTCTTAACCAATTTTATGGAGATTCTCTTCTTTCCACTGATTATATAAAAATAAACTTTATTTGGTGGGGAAAACCCACTCTACTGATTCTGTACCACAAAAGTAGGCCCAGGAAAAGTACAATCAGGAAAACTAGAAGCAATAGAATAGTATATATTCTGTTACAATCTGGCCATACTGCTGTCTATCCAGCATTCTACTATATACACCCTATTCCAGCTAAATATCTGCTCAGAAATAAAGGTATATAGAAATAGATTTTCCCAATTGTTCTTCCAGGGTAAATACAAATACCTATGACCATTTATTCTTTGAGTTCCTATTCTGTCAGACTAAATACTTAGCATAGTAAAGTAGGCAAGCCTCTCTGCTTTTAAGTAGTCACTCCAACTAAAATGATCACCCAACCCTCTGTGTACTTGAGAAAAATATACGTACACTCTTCCAGACTTACATGAATCATTCTTCCAAAAAGACTTACCTGCTACTACTTCTATCTCTACCCAGGAAAATAATTGAAACCTCCTACCTCTATGCTTTTACAAGATTTCCTGAACATCTGTAATATAGTACTTATAATACATTAAATATTAATCTACTTGTTCAGCACTATATTGAAATGAAATAAATATGAACTCTAGAATCAGAGAAACTTGATATCAAATCCCAGTTTCATAATTTACTATCTATGTGGCACTGGGAAAACTGTTAAACATCTGATCCCCAATTAGATCAGTAGTACAATGGGGAATTAATTGAAATAACATAATTAAAGCATCTACCACAAGGCCTTATATTTAATGAGCACTCAATGTTTAGTTTGCTCTCTCCCACTAGACCAGTGATTCTCAAAGCAGAGTATACCTCAGGGAACATTTGGCAACATCTAGAGATATTTTTGATTGGCAGGTCTAAGCAGATGCTACTGGATATACTACATGCAGGACAGGAATACCAATAAAAGCATACAAAGCAAAGCGCTGCCCCTAAAAAAAAGAAATTGGTCCAAACTATCAAAAGTGAAGAGGCTAAGAATTTCTGTGCCTGATTGTAATAGTAATGTATTCATTTGTATATCCTCACTCCACTATGCCTGACAGTGTAGATACTCAACGACTGTTTGTTGACCCAAAAAATAAACAAAAGACCAAATATACAAGATACTGTTCCTTCCCTCTAAAATATAATAAAGTCAAAGCAAAAAATGAAAAAAAAAATCAGGAGAAGATCCAATGTGGCCGTTTAGGAACAGCTCGGAGTTGTAGCTCCCAGTGAAAAAAAATCAGATACAATATGATAAGTATTAGAATAGTGATTTTTACACTACCTAAAGAATAAAAAATATCAACTAAAGAAAGACACAGCAGAGAAAGTGACTTGTGAATTGAAAATTAAACAATCACACTAAGTTTTCCAATCAGAGAACAGATTTCAATGCATGGAGACATGTTTAGATAAAAGCAAAGTTTTATATTACTGAAGTATAGGGTACAGTAAGAAGTACATAGGCAGTAAAGGCAAGAACCAGTAAGTTTAGTTAGGTCATGATTAAGAAAGGCTTTGTATGTCATGTTAAGCAGACAGACCGTGAGCTGATAATAATTTATTTTTTGGCAAGTGGCATGATGGCAATTTGCCCATAGGTAGACTGAGAAAATGACTAGAAACAGAAACCATTCATCAACCTGACAATTCTTTAAGATTCTGCCCCTAGAAGGCAGGCAGAAGACTCCTTAATTAGAAGGTCCTTTAAAACCCATGCAAGTAACATGAGAGAAAAGAAGGAAGAATAACACTATTTTCCAAATGCTTTCTAGAGTGAAAAGCAATAAACAATAATACTTTAATAAATTCCTTATAGGTTACAAGGCAAATTTTGTAATGGACTCATTTAGTGAACCATAATTTCAAAGCTGGCAGTGCTATTCTATTAGCCTAAAAAAAAATCAAAAAAAAAAAACAAGCCTTCAACATATTCTAGTTTAATGTAATAAACATCAAATAGGCAGGTATTCGAAAAATGTAATTTCATACTTGTTTAAGAATAATTGCTTGCTTGCAGAATTTCTGTGCAATGTTTGCAACTTGCTGTATTTTGGCAGGAATAACAAAGCCAAGTGCAGAGAGCTGACGAACTTCTCTCAGAAGAATCACCAAACGATCTGAATAATGCACTTTTAGTGATCCATCATTAGAATCCAATTCCATAATTCGACTACTAGCCTCAATACTACAAAACAAAATAAATAACCTGTTAAGTTTCATGTTCTCATTGTTTTGACTAATAAACACAATAGTTTTTGCAACTTTTCTGTACATCTAATATTAGCTCAAAGTTAAAAAAAAAACCTTTTTAACTATAGCTTTTAAGTTGTGTTTTTTTCCATATATTATTTCACAATTCAGGTTTTGGAAACACACTGCAATATCCAAAATAGATCATCACATTAATATTTCAATCAAGCAGTTTTAAAGTAAGAAAAATCAATCTCTTAACTTTCAGCTAAGAGTCAAAATTGACATCATATCAACCATAAAGAAAAATTTTTGATTCATTTTTTAAAGGTACCTCTGATTTTTTTTAAAAAATCAATGTACTTGCTTCTTTAGTACTTTTATTAAAAGATCAATGATAAAGAATATCAAAATGGTAAGAGTAGAGATATTCAAACATTTCATTCTTCTACCCTTTGTTTCACTACCTAGTAACTGTGTGTTTTTATGTGTTTCTTCCAAAGGTTATAATATCAAATATTACTTTGGGGAACTCAAATCAGTATGGATTATAAAAATGCTGAACTAAATTCAGCAACAGGTATTATGCTTTCATCACTACCCTTTAGGATTAGATTTATATAATGCTTTTTTTATTTTTCATTTTTTTCTTTTTTTTTGAGATGGGATCTTGCTCTGACACCCAGGCTGGAGTGCAGTAGAGGGATCATGGCTCACTACATCCTCGACCTCCCTGAACTCAAGGATTCCT
The DNA here is from genome assembly GCF_001604975.1 of Cebus imitator. Lineage (NCBI taxonomy): Eukaryota > Metazoa > Chordata > Mammalia > Primates > Cebidae > Cebus > Cebus imitator. The sequence goes on along the minus strand of NW_016107486.1, from coordinate 1,081,227 downwards.
CTCCATCTTAATCTCCTGAGTAACTGGGATAACAGGCAAGCCACCATGTTCAGCTGATGTTTTTGTCTTTTGTAGAGACAGGATTTTGCCATGTTGCTCAGGCTGATCTCAAACCCCTGAGCTCAAGTGATCCTCCCACCCTGGCCTCCCAAGGTACTGGGATTACAGGCATGAGCCACCACACCCACCCTCGTTATTTCAAATCACCCTTACAATGAAGAAAAATTGCAGGTATTAGAAGGTAACCTACTAAAAAGCAAAGAACAAAAGTATTCAGCTTATTTAATAGTATATAAAAAAATAAAATAAAGAGTAGAATACTTTAAAATGGCTTAAAATAATGATGTAGTCCAAACTTTCCTATATACAAATAAAGCTCATCAGTAAACTATTATGGTGACTCTTTTTGCCTTTATTCAGGACTGACCTTCCAAAATTAGTTTGTATATGCCAGCATTTCCCAAAATATGTTCAAAAACACTGATGATTCTATGGGACAGAAAATAGGTTTTACCCAAAAAAAAAAAAAAAAAAAGAAAGAATGAAAAAGAGGAGGCGGGGTTTCAAAGCCAAATGGGAAATGCTGGGTGGCAGGAACCAAGTTAAACAAACTTCTTAACAGCAGATCTCAGACCAAGGTATGCTACCATGCTGGTGGATCTCCACTGAAGCTATAATGATAAAGTATGCAAATTTTCCAAAATTAGTTGACTAAAGCACTGTTTCTTTTTTTTTTTTTTTCCTCTTGCCTGGAGTATCTCTCATGTTTTAGGCTCAAAGTAGAAGGAGAAACAGCTAAATGGCATAGTTATAATTATTATGCCCTAACACCTTTCAGTTTCCTCTGTTCTTCCTCCAGAGCCAGAATTCTAGATTTGAAAAAGAATTACTCAATTTAAGAAGTACTATTTTTGGCCTAATTATCCTTTGTAGCAGTATAGGAAAAATAAAAACTTCATTGATGGACAAAGTTACTTTTAAAAAGACATGAAAATGTTCTTTTTTTTTTGAGACGGAGTTTCACGTTTCACTCTTGTTGCCCAGGATGGAGTGCAATGGCATCATCCTGGCTCACTGCAACTCTGCCTCCTGGGTTCAAGCGATTCTCCTGTCTCAGCCTCCCAAGTAGCTGGGATTATAGGCATACACCACCAGTCCTGGCTAATTCTGTAGTTTCAGTAGAGACAGGGTTTCTCCATGTTGATCAGGCTGGTCTCCAACTCCCAGCCTCAAGTGATCTGCCTGCCTCGACCTCCCAAAGTGCTGGAATTACAGGTGTGAGCCACTGCACCCAACTAAGACATGACAAGTTTCTAAAAATAAACACAATAATATGCTGGAGACAGTGGACCTGAGGTACAAAGAAACTAGTTTTTTTGGACAATTCATTTCAAATTCCCATTAGAATTAATAAGGTTAACTAATTAATACATTCAATATAGCTCAATAAATATTTACCATAGCCTAATTATGTGGGGCACCATGAAGAAATATTCCTTCTCTCAAGGAGTTTAAAAATAATACAATTTTACAAAACTGTAAAATTGCTTAGAGTGTATGTTTGTGTGCATGTAATATTAATTATAATATTAATTATTACTAATAATAAGGTAGAAAAACATATATGCAAACCAATAACAAAAAACCATGAGGGAAACACTAATTCTAAAATGGAAATCCAAAATTCTGGGGAACAGACAAGAGAAACAAGAGAGAGGCAGTTAACTAACTAAATCATCAAAGTTTACAGCCTTAATGAACTAAAAGTTGATGATCAAAAACAAAAAAAAATTAGAGGAGGAGTAGCAAGTTTGGAGAAAGGAGAAAGATAATTAATCCCATTGGCTATTTGGATTAATAATATACGGTTTTGGATTTTACAGTTTAATATATGCTTACCACAAACCAGATCTGGAATCAGATAAACCTGACTGAATATCCCTGGACCAATCATCAAATTGTTCTTGTTCATATAGTTTAAGTTGGTCTAAGAGATCTTCAGCACTTCGATAGAAACATCGAAATCCTGACAAGTCAGATAAAAGAGCCTCTGCAATCTTGATAGTATCATCTACCTTAAAAAGTCAAATTACAAAGATATGTGCATTATTTAAATTCTTTAAAAAGTAGCATAAAGTAACAAGCCCCCTTCTCTGATCTGTGATTCAGAAATCATTCTCCCTTTCATCTATAAATAGTGAAACAGAAGATTTACCAAATAATATAAAAATATTAACCCGTACTTTGCTTCTGAATTATACAGTTCACAGAATAGCAAACACAAGAGGATAATCCATAGAAGGCATTAACTTCAAGAATAAAATGGAGGGTAAAGGGAAAGTCAGTCCTCCAAATATCTGTGCCCCAGTGATTTTCAGAGGAAACTCTGGGAACTTCAGCAGTATTCCTAAACATATTCAGTAATAACTTCAGCCCTTAGCTACATGCTCCAATTAAAAGCTCAAATAGTAATTAGGCCAGTGGGAATGTCAATTAAGAGAAATAAATGCCTTTCCTCCACAACTTTACAGAGAATATTACAGTACTCTGGAAAACTAACTGACAGAATCATTAGGCAGAATATATCAGAAAATAAAACATCAAAAAATACAAACCTGAATAACCAGATATGTCAAATATGCTGCCTTTTACAATATTCTATGGAGTCTTGCTCTTAATCACAGACTATAATCAATTAACACTTATTGTACAAGTCAAATGCAAGACACTGAAATACATACTAGTTAGTAAGTCCATAAGAGTCTTAGGGCAATTTTAATACTATTAAAATAATAATCTTCTAAATCTATAAATTGCTGTCACTACCTTTGACAATGCCACAATTACCTTTTACCTTTCCATTAACTTCCTTTCAACCTAAAGTGATTTAGTTACATAAACATGCTTACAGGTAAGACTTTGCAACTACTAAAATTTTACAGTGTTTTTTTTGAGGTAGCATCTTATTCTGTCATCCACCATGGAGTGCTATGGCACAATTACAGCTCAATGCAGCCTCAGTATCTCAGACTCAGGTGATTCTCCCACCTCAGCCTCCTGAGTAGCAGGGACTACACACACGTATTACCGCACCCAGCGAATTTCTGTATACAACGATTTTTTTTTAACTCAGTGTAAAGCATGCTTTCCTCCTGAATATAGGTCCAGCTAATTTTTGTATACAATGATTTATTTTTAACTCAGTGTAAAGGATGCTTTCCTCCTGAGTACAGGTATTTAACTGGAACAATTGCACTTGGAATAAATGATGTATTATCTCTAAGAAAGAAGGAATAGAACCATCACAACCTCCTCTGCACACTTGTTCAGTGTTCTATATTTCTTATGAAAATTATATAGATATGCCAAGGAAAACAGAATATATTGATTACAGTTCTAGAGTACCTTCCATGTGTCTTAATTTAGCAGATTTTATAATTAGTACTCTTCATCTTTTATTAAAAACAAATACCTTCAATTCCAACTGGCGAACCCAAACTATGTTGTTGACAACTTCTGAAAGATTTTTGCCAGAAAGTGGTCCAGATGCATCACCAGGAGTTCCTCGGCATCGATTCTCAAAGTCTAATCGAAAATCTATAAAATTTAAATCAAATAAATGATTACAAAGAATTAGCAAAGATTTCCTAAATACCTTCCATCTACCAAGCTCTATGTCAAATGCTGTAGATAAGAAAATAATGAGTTGGTCCTTACCCTCAAGGACCATACCATGTATCAAATGAAAGAGAGAAAGATAACTTGTTCATGTAAAAAATATGTCATTTATAACAGAATAAGTAAACTAATCTTCAGTATGAAAATGTTAGAAAATGTATCCTCAATCCTAAATGGTACGCAACAAAGAAAAAAGTAATCTACAAAAATATTCTCTCAAGCAAACACTGTAATCTCATAAACTTTTACCTTTAACTGAGTCCACAAGTCTTGCCAGCAAAGTTTCTCTTTCTAACATCAATTCTTTGCTTATGGTTGGACGCTTTACCAACTCTTTATATTTCAGAAATGCTTGAAGAAGCTAATATAAAATAAAATAACTATATGTTCATCCCAATGGATCAACTCAGTAAATACATATAAATAAAATACCTAAAATAGCTTAAGAGAAATATTAAAAGTGAAATATCTCAATACTTTACCTGCTGTGGACTGTCTTGAATTTCTGAAATATAATTTTTCAATTTTCCTGCTATTTTTTGTTCCGCAGGTGCAATAATCTTTTCATATTGAGACACTGCAGCTTTCCACAAGGGCTACACATATTAACAACATTGTTAGACTTTAGTATTTTTAGATATGCCTTTAAAAAGAACAACATAAAAATAGGAAACTACATAGACATAAAGAAATATATGGATTCACATATATAGGAAACTATATAGACATAAAAAAATATATAGGTATATATATAACCTCAGTATATGGATTATATTGCACAGGATTCAGGCCAGTAAAAGGTTCAAACACTTGAGAGAGGCATATGATTTTCTCTTCACTGGCAGGTAAAAAATAGAGAAGCTTCTCATGAATTGTTCTAACAGCCAAGACCTAAAACAAAATATTAAAACAAAAGAATTTATTTAAATCAAACCATTTGCAAAAATAGGTCTAAAATCTAGATATGTTGGGCACAAATTTATTTAAATTAGGTTCTCTAAAAAATAACAATAAAACTGAAACTATAATACAGAAAATTACCACACGACAACGAAGCGATATGCAAAAACATAACTGTTTCATCACATTAACATTAATAAGTGTGCTCAAATCTAGTGAAAATATATAAGATCTAAATATTTTTAAACTATGTTTAAAGTTTAATATAGTTTAAAAAACTGTTTAAACTATATTTAAAGCTCATTTAAGTAAATTTTTAGTGTCTACCCTTAATATAGTAATAACTTCTAATTTTCATTATTCTGCATTAAATTGCACTACAAAGGATGAAATGACATGTTAACAACTCTATTTTTTTTTATTATTTACAAACAGCTGAAAAACAAATATTGTATTTTGAGCTAAAGATTTCTACCAACAGCCAAAAGGCAATCACAAAGGTTAAGTGAAAACACTATAATCTTCCTCCTATTTGAATTGGAAATCTCAGTATACTCATGATTTATTTTTCTCTGGCTAAAAAAAAATACCTATTAGCAATTCTGTCTATTGAGAATGCCTAACAGCATTGGTAACTAATGCACTTCACCCACAGATTGTTATTAAGTATCCCCAAAAAATAACTAGTCTCCTTGAAAAAATGGCTAATTCCAGGTGTGAGACAGAAAATGTACAAGATGGGCTGGGCTATAACATTTTAGGGGACCTGAAAGCTATCAAAGAAATACCAAGTTGGCCAGATGCAGTGGCTCACAACTATAATCACAGCACTTTGAGAGCCTGAGGCAGATGCATGACCTGGGGTTAGGAGTTCAAGACCAGCCTGGCAAAACTCCATCTCTATTATAAATACAAAAATTAGCCAGGGGTGGTAGTGTACACCTTTAGTCCCAGCTACTCAGGAGGCTGAGGCAGGAGAATTGCTTAAACCTGGAAGGTGGAAGTTGCAGTGAGCCACGATCACTCCACTGTACTCCAACCTGGGTAACAGAGCAAGACTCCATCTCAAAAAAAAAAAAAAAAAAAAAAAAAAAAAAAAAAAAAAAAAAAAAAAAAAAAAAAAAAAAAAAAAAAAAAAAAAAAAAAAAAAAAAAAAAAAAAGAGAAAAGAAAAACAGAAATACTGACGTCATGTCAAAAATGGCATAGGAGCCAACTTGAAGGGGCACTCTCTGCCCCAAAATTGAGCAATCTGAGTATAATAATAATTACAATGGACTGAAACACATAAAATAAAAAAATTAATGGGTTCATAATAGCACTATCAAAAAACATTTCATTGGTTGCCAATGGAACTTACTATGACTTACTTAATGTTCATTGTTCTAAAAAGTGATAAAAAGGAAATAAGCAATTATCTATACTGCCATTTCTATGCAAACTACATTTCAAAGTAACTAAAAAGTTAAAGAAAAAAATTCTTCTTTTAGAAAAGTAATGACTATTAAAAGCAGAAAGAACACCAGAATTAGAAAATCACAATTTTGCAACTCTTCATGATTAAAGACTGCTAAGAACATTTTTTAGAAGTTGGAGCATTACAATGAATTCATCACACTGATCATACCTGAACCCTCACAAATCAAACTTAACATCACTAAAAATGGGAAAACAAGATACTACATAAGTCCTGATATATATAACAAGGTGTGAAAAGCTATATGGCATCAAAAAGGGGAAACTTTTAAAATGTCTCAGGAGACCTATCAACCAAATACAATGTGAGCACCTTGTTTGCAACCTCATTCAAGTAAACCAACTACTTACAAATTTCTGAGAAAATCAGGATAAATAAATGCTTGCTAGATATAAAATCATATTAAGAAATTATTGTCATTTTGTTGACTGTGATAATGGTATTGTGGTTATATTTTAAGGGCAGAAGCAGATAACATCACTGCTTTAAAAGTATTCCAGTAAAAAAAATGTTACAGGACAGGCAGGGAAGACAAAGATGAGACAAGAACTGAAAAATGTCAATGACTATTAAAATTAAATGGTGGATACATGATATCCATTATACTATTTTACTTTTTAATATGTTTGAAATATTTCATTTTTTAAAAAGAGGTTTTTTTAAGTCCCTAATAAAGAACTATGGTTCTTCTAAGCAAGGCAGGAACAGTCAGCTTTACAATCTTTAAGTAATCTCATTTTGGCCGGGCGCGGTGGCTCACGCCTATAATCCCAGCGCTGTGGGAGGCCGAGGCGGGTGGATCACGAGGTCAAGAGATCGAGACCATCCTGGTCAACATGG
>NW_016107486.1:1056861-1073738 GCF_001604975.1 Cebus imitator | reverse complement strand
CAGCTAATTTTTTGTAGTTTTAGTAGAGACGGGGTTTCACCATGTTGACCAGGATGGTCTCGATCTCTTGACCTCGTGATCCACCCGCCTCGGCCTCCCACAGTGCTGGGATTATAGGCGTGAGCCACCGCGCCCGGCCTTAAATATGTATTCTTTACTGAAACTTGTGTAAATTAAGCAATTGTTTCAAATATTTCCACTGAATACCACATAAAAAGCTGTCCCAACTTAAAAACAATTGCAATAGCCAAAAGACTACCTGAAAGCTTCCATACACGGTCAAGTGGGCTGATAATTCTTTTTACAATAAAGAACAAAATATAAATTCACAACTATCACGTTGACCAGTTACACACCAAATAAAAGGAAAGGATGTGAAAATTAGCCCCACAAGAACTTTAACTCCTATTCTCTCACAAAACTAGTTTCCAGCAGATGTACAGTGCTTATTAATTATAAAATATATTTACAAACAAGTGAGGACATGCTTTACATTTAAAGACAAAGATCCAGATAATCAAATTGATACCTCTTCAAGGCGTTTGCCTAGTTTGTCAAGTGTTTCCGGGAAATATTTTTCATTTTTCCATGGATGAGGAACATAGCGCTGCCACACCTGACCTGTTAGATGATTACAGACTAGCACCCACTGTTCACAAATTGAAATACCAGCTTTCAGACTTTCTTTCACAAGATAATAAGGATCTTCCCAAAGGTTCAAAGTTCCCAACTTTTTCTGAACAAACCTTCCAAATGAACCACCTAATAAAACATAAAGCAAAGAGTTTAATGGAAATAAATCTATTTTTATAGAATAATTATAAAATACATGATTACAATAAAATTTTTAAAATATGCAAATTAGCAAACCAAGGATCTGTGAAATACCACATGCACACACTTAGCCAACCACTCTCAGTAACAACTGTTTTTAAACACACACACACACACACACACACACACACACACAATGCTTTGCATTTTTGCATCTTTCAGTTTTCAATATACCATTACACCTTTTAAGTGTAGAAATATATACACAATTTCCTCAAGACTGTAGAGCCTACTGTATGGATATTGCATTATGGAAACAATCCGTAATTGCTATTTACTTCTACTTATCACAAACAATGCTGTAATAAATATCTTTGTACATAAAAGTGTATGTACTTATCTGATATTTCCTTATGAATATAATGGCAAGGGTATTTCCAGGTTAAAATGTTTAATATGAACAAACAAACATATATTTTAAATAACATTGCAGCTTATTTCAAAATACCCTAAATTAATATATGCATAAGTACTAAAAAGCTATGTAAATTTGGTTATATTAATGGTCAAAGAATTTGACACATATGATTTATACTACCCAACTATATACAAATATCTATTTAAATAATTCTACATGATTTGCTTTAAGACTTACTTTCAATAACAGTATTACATAAAAGAGCATTTTAAGTAAGAACTTAAAGGATAAAAAGAAAACAAAATAAGACAGGTTTCCAAAATTCCGAAAGTTCATTTTTTTACTAGTACCTATGATGTCTAAGAGATGCAACATTCGTGACTCAGGATAATGATCATGTTCTGTTTGTCTCCACACATCATCTACAACATCCCGAGTTGTCTCCACCAAGTCAACAACTTCTAGTAAGGACAGACTGTCCAAATTATAAAACTCCTGAAACCAAAATGCATTAATTTTTAAACATAATTATATTTGTACCCTGGGTAATATAATCAAAATGTTCCCAGGCCTTTTCAACTGTCGCAACTCTAATATTTGCCATATTATTTTCTCCTCCTTTTTCTAACAGCTGACAACTACTTTCTTATATACCTATATACTACTTTCAAATACACCTAGTTTCTCCCACAAACATAAATGTCATGAAAAGACAAAAGAAAAAATAAGAATTGTAAAAAGTCTACTCATTCATTTACACAATTGACCTAATTTTCTTTAAATTTTGATTTTTAAAAATTTACCCAGTAAAGGTGATCTCAACTCCACATATAGTTCACGTCTTTATTCATTCATTATTCATTCATAATATTATAGTTAAGAATAACACAACCAAAGTCAAGATTTATCATGCCGTATTTCATCACTGTTACCAGAAAAGCTTAAAACCATTTAAAACACTCTCTTAAAATGATATTATTGAAATAACAGTGGAAATGAGTAGAAAATTACTATATATTTATTTTGAAAAGTAAATAGACTTTTAATGATCCTACTTAAAATGACCACTCAATTTCAATGTAGACACATAAAGGAATAACCAATTAAATAAACATAAAACTAAAACTTTTCATATTTCAGATTACTTCAAAATGCTAATTTGAACAAAGTGAACACCCTTTCAAAAGAACATATTACCTCTGTATGGATAAACCTGTTATATTTGTTTTTCACTAAGTACCTGCAGAAAAGTAATTTGGGTTTCATGGTGGGTTTTTTTGTTGGTGGTTTTTTTTTTTTTTTTTTTTTTTTTTNTTTTTTCTTGAGACAGAGTCTCACCGTCACCCAGGATGGAGTGCAACAGCACAATCGCAGCTCACTGCAACCTCCACCTCCCAGGTTCAGACAATTATTCTGCCTCAGCCTCCCAAATAGCTGGGATTACAGACACCCACCACCACATCCAGCTAATTTTTGTATTTTTAGTAGAGACTGAGTTTCACCATGTTGGCCAGGCTGATCTCAAACTCCTGACCTCAAGTGATCCACCCACCTTAGCCTCCCAAAGTGCTAAGATTACAGGCATGAGCCACCACACCAGCTGTAATTTTGTTTTTGAGAAAAATATTTTATAAAGATTATAATTTAAGTTTTGGATTTATCAATTCATTTTATATATATAACTTAAATAATCTTTTCTACATATGAAGAATCTATTTTGCTCACAATCATCAAGTATATTTTAAAACAGAGAGCCTGTAGAAATTGAATCCTAAAGTACTTTTATAAGAAACCTGACATATAACCATGTATGAATCACGTACTCTTGCAACAGTTTCAAACAAGTCTTTAAAATAACTGGCTCTTGCTTTACTAATCTGTTTATTTCCACGGTGAGCTTGTTCTATCCAAAACTGGAACTCATCACTTGGTGTAAGGATACCTATAAAAGTCAAAAGGGAAAAAAAAAATGGTATAGAATATCAGAGAAAACAAATGAGCAGCAGAGTAGCAAAATATTTGAGTCATTTAACACAGGTGCTCCTAGCTGAGGTTATAGGTGACACCACCTTACTGTTTCCTATTTCATGCTATAAACAAAGTGTCCTTCCTGCAGTCTACTTCATGCCACATTTTTCAGATCTTCATGCTTTTTGTTAGTGATTCACTGTTTAAAAAGGCCCCCAAAGTGCTAAATTCCTTGTTCCAAAGCACAAGAAGGTTGTAATGTGCTTTACAGAAAAAATATGTGCGTTAGATAAGCTTCATTCAGGTATGAGTTACAGTGCTGTTGGCCATGAAGTCAATGTTTATGAATCAACAATATGTGTGAATTAAAGCGTCTTTAAACAGAAAAAAAAAATAAAGTTATGTATTGATCAGTTGATGAGATATTGTGGCCAGGGGCTCAAAGGAACCTAATCCTGTATTGCTCCTAGGAATGAAGGTTCAATATTCACCACTCAGTGCTTACAGTGACTTTATAGAACATACTACTTCCTCAGCACTTTGGGAGGCCAAGTAGTGAGGATCTCTTGAGGCCGGTAGTTTGACACCAGCCTGGGCAAAGAAACTCATCTCTACAAGAACTAAAACAAATTAGCCAGCCATGGTGATATGCACCTGTAGTTCTAGCTACTCTGGAGGCTCAAAGTAAACTACACATCGTTAACAATTATATTTTCCTCTTCTACAAATCCACATAAATCTACTCATTTTTTCAAAACCTATGCTCAGAGAAATTCCAAAAGTATTGGAAGAAATCTACAAAGAAATACGTTCATTTACCAATGTACTAACGAGACAATCATTCTGTACTTTCTTTTATTAAGCTATGGCTATATACCTCGTGTGTCATCTTCTTTAAATTTCAATTTTGATAAGTTAGTGTCTGATCTTCGTAGAACTATACCCAACCCAGCTTCTAGTTCACTCAAAAGACTCTGAAGTTTAGGATCAAAGTTTCTGCTCCATTCCTGATCCTAAATAAAAACAGATAAGAGCAGCCAAGGTTGATCAAAATTTTGCTAATCAAATTGGCTTCCCAAAACACTGTCCAAAAACTCATTTTTCTTAAAGCTTCCCCCCACCTCCACTTCATAAGAATAAAAAGTCTCTCAACAGTTAAAACTATGAAAACCATTTAACGTAGAAATGTAAGAGTTGATGTGGATTGCATTTTATACCTTTCTCCAATTTCTCTATTTTTTAACACAACGTACATTAAAATTTAAGTTAAAAAAGTTAATAAAAGATATTTTAATTAAAATTAAAACATTAATGACATTAACAGTAAAAACAAAATAGATATTTATGTTTGTGTGAAAACATTCATCCAAATACTTCAGTTAAAAAAAAAATGACAGCTATTTTACTCACCTTTAACAACACTGGTGCAAATACTTGCCGTACTGCTTGGTAAAGAGAACTAATAGGTGACTCTAACATAGATGAAACAAGAATGTTATCATGTAGATTCTCATCAGTAATTACTTCAGGTCGCAGCTTGAAAAACACCAGCACTTTATCTTTTGTGTCACCAAACTCAACCTAAAGTGATAAATGATTTTTAATGTTACCTTTATGACATTTAATATTTGAAGAAAAAGTATAGGAAGTTATATTACTATATTTATATCTCTTGGAAAAAATAAACATATTAAAACTAATTTATCTCTTATCTCCTTAAGAATACTTTAATTTAAAAGCTTATTCCCACTTACATGAGATAATAAAGTCACTTTGGTAAGTTATTTATAACAATAAAACAATATATACATTGTTGACTGCTAACTATTCCATTCCAGTCAGAATCCATTCCAGCCAGATTCCATTTCAGCCAGATTCCATTTCTGCCAGAATCAGTAATAGTACAGATCAAAGCTGTATGCTCCAGGTACACAATGAATAATATACTTCTCTAGTAACCCAGAAAGTCTATAACAAAAACATTAATGACCCTCTTACCTAGAAAAAGCATTTTAAAAGGTGATTTTAAAATTATAAACGCACTCAAAACTACCAAAATAAATTTGTCTATCTGCTAAAATTATTTTCACCTTAACCGAAAATTTTGAGTTAAGAGCATAAAGTTTTTCTGTTAAATTGTCATAGAGCTAGATTATTTTAAATTGGAACCAGATGAGCTTAATTGGAATTCACTACAGCAACCTTGTTTAAAATAGGTCAGTTCATAGTAATTAGTTCATTAGCTGAGAAGTATACTACTCAAAGGAAGTTCTTGCATTATACATACATTTTCAGCTATTCTAATTTCTTCTTTCAGGAAAAGAAGTCTATGCATTAAAAAGCTTTCAAACAAGGTCACAGCTGTGTGTGAAGAACAGCTAAATGGGTCTCACACCACTTTTTTCTAACCAAATAATTACATTTTTGGCTGCTGGAAAGGAGCTGAAACTTTACTCTTTGTTGCTGTTCAAATGCTTATATTTCATGACATATGAAAAGTATATGAAATCCACATAACAGTGTCCATAGTTTTATTAGAACATAGCCATTCCCATTCAATTACATGTATTATTACAAAGTTGATTACATGTCTGCTTTCACACTACAAAGGCCAAGTTGTAGCTGTAATGGAGCCCTTGTGGCCTGCAAAGGTTAAAATATTATCTGACCTGTTACAGAAAAAGTTTGCCAAACCCTGTCCTAAAGAATAAACCAGATCACAGCTTTCTCTTAATATTACCAATAACTTCTTATTTCAATTTAAATGGTATATAACGTCCTAAATTAGCAGCCTATGCCTTATTCTCCCTTCTCATCTTCCACAATGTCCCTTCACTTAATCACTTTAGATTTTTTTTCTTGCCCCTTGAAATTAAGTTAAAACCCAGCTCAGGGCCTTGGTACTTAACAGTTTATTTTGCTTAGAACATTCTTCCCCCAGATCATGTCTGCCTGCAACTCATCATTCAAATCTCACTTCAAAGATAACTAATCCAGAGAGGTATTATCTCCCACCCCATATTTCTGTAGTTCCCCATCCCACCCCATCACTACTATAACATTATTTTTATCTTGAAAGCACTTATCAATACCCAAAATTATGTTACATATATCTGTAGCACGTGTTTAGCCTACCTTTGTCCATTCCAATGTCACTCCTTTAAGATACGAACTCTGAGTTCAAGACTTTATCCCCAGTACTAGTAGGTAGTCAATAAATATTTGCTGACTTATTAACTTATTGAATCATGCTAACTATCAGACATCTAAAGTACAACTGAAGACATTAAAAAATGTCAAATATGACTAAAAACCTGCAGCAAAGTGTACGACTAAAAATAACAGACACATCATTGGGCTTTACTAGTAATAGCTTTAACTTAAAAAAAAAAAAAAGTTATAGCTTCAACTTTTAGTATATGTGCTGCCGAAGCGAGCACTATAGCTTCAACTTTTAAATACCCAAGCCAAGATACACTTTCACAAATCCAAACCCCTTTCCATTTTGCCTGCTGCATTCTATATGAACTTTCAGTGGCATTTACAACAGCGTGTCCTCATTTTATCATTTGCTGAGTATATGTCATCCTAAGCCACTGTGAGTCTCGGAAAGGCAGAAAACAGGGGGCTCTATCCTGAATTACACTACCTTAGGAGAAAAAGAAAGTTAACATTTAGGTTGTAACTTTTGTGCCTTACTTTCCTTAGCCATAAAATGAGAATAAGAATAGTTCCTATCTTACAGTATTGTTATGGATATTAAATGAACAAATACATATGAACTACTTAGAACAGTGCTTGACAGAGTCTAAAGTGAAAGTAAATGTTAGCTATGATTATCCTTTTTATATCTTTGTAAACCTATCAAGCCTGGCAAAGTGCCTTCCATGTATTGAGTTCAAAGTAAATGTTTATTAAATAGAATCTAATTAAACCTAAGAAGAAAGAGAGTGAATGGGGTGAATGATTCAATCATCCTATAAAAATGCACTGAAGCCAGGCGCAGTGGCACACGCCTATAATCCCAGCACTCTGGGAGGCTGCAGCGGGTAGGCCACCTGAGGTTAGGAGTTCGAAACCAGACTGACCAACATGATGAAACCCCCTCTCTACTAAACACAAAAAATTAGCAGAGTGTGGTGGCACATGCCTGTAATCCTAGCTACTTGGGAGGCTGAGGCAGGAGAATCACTTGAACCTGGGAGGCGGAGATGGCAGTGAGCTGAGATCGCGCCACTGCACTCCAGCCTGGGCAACAAGAGCGAAACTCCGCCTTAAAAAAAAATGCACTGAATGCTTTTTCTAAGTGTCAAATATTCTGCTAGGCCTAGGGATCAGGGTGAACACAAGAGGAAAAGGTTGAAAATATGTCTCTGTTTTATTAACTTAAATCCGTTTACTGAGTCCCCTTTAATGTGTCAGGAATTTTCTTCTGTGTTTTTCTTTTAGGTTTATATAAATGCACCCTGACTGCAAATGCAACCCATTTTTTAAGCAATCCTGCCAATGGAGGGAGCAGTGCAATTAATAAATCAGTACATCACATGTTGTACACCAAAAAAGAATTCAAACTTTATTTTGAAATGTATCATATCATTTCGCAAAAGTTTAAATTCCTAACCAATCTTTCCCTCGAGCAATGTTAAAATCAGAGCATAATCCAAGAAAGATAGACTAAAATTTGCCTCAAAAAAAAAAAAAAAAAAAAAAAAAAAACCTCAAAAGTGGGAGAGACAAAGATTTAAAAAACAAAGTAAATGTCTTCTTTTTAGTTATAACGTTATCTGCAGTCTTTCTTTAAAAGTAGAATATAGGCCGGGCACAGTGGCTCATGCCTGTAATCCCAGCACTTTGGGAGGCCGAGGAGGGCAGATCACTCCAAGACAGGAAGTCTGGCCAACGTGGTGAAACCCCCATCTCTACTAAAAATACAAAAATTAGCCAGGTGTGGTGGCGCGCGCCTGCTACTCGGGAGGCTGAGGCACGAGAATCGCTTGAACCCAGGAGACTGGGGATGCAGTGAGCAGAGATCGCGCCACTACATTCCAGCCTGAGCAACAGAGCAAGACTCCGAATAAAAATTTAAAAAGAATAGAATTGCTACTATTCAGATGTGTGGAACGGGAACCTCCTTCGGTCAGGTAGGATGTAAAGCTTGGAAACTACATGCTTAAGTACGAGGCCAATGCAGCTAAGCCAATAATGCAGGAGAGGTGGACACAGCCTTGGGTTCCTGAAAAGGATCCGGTTGGTAAAGCTGTGTGTGCCCGGACATCCCTCTGGCTGGGCCTGGGGACTTGAAGAGTGGTTGGGGTCAGGGAGGAGTGCAAGGAACCATACGTACTGTGTTGGAAAACGAGATTCCGGCGTCGGAACGCTGCACCCTGAGGAGCATCTGGTTGCCGTCATCCAAGAAGTCGTTAATTTCAAGACAGTTAGACAACGGTGGCTGATCCGAGAGTTCAGACATCAGCCCGAAGTAATTCTGGGTAGTAGTGAAGATGAAGAGCTTCCGAACGTCCGCACTCTCGTTCGCCATGATTGAAGGGGGTGGAAGGAAGTGGGAAGAAGGGGAAAGGAAGAAGAAACCAGTCCGGAGGGAAGTGAAGGGAAGAGGGGAGCTTCGCTCAGACCTGTAGCCCTACCATGGAACCGCAGAGCTTGGCGGTTGCCAGGGGTAGTCGCTATGGCGACGGAGCGCTACGGCGGCGTCGCTGACGGCGCGCGGCGGCCGTCGACCTCTCAGGGTACGCGCACGCAAAGCTCCCGGAGGCGACCGACCGCCTCGGAGCTCCTCAGCGGCCCCCTGCGGTCATCGATTGTAAGAGGTTCGGAGAAGTGTCTTCCTACCGATTTCTTATAACACAAAATCGGAAAAGAGATACCGAGCCTTCAAGTACAGCAGCGTGATCTAGATTTAGGAGAGCAGGGTTCTAGCGCTCCCTCTCCATGTGCGCCTGGTAGCAAACCACTCTGTCAGCGTCAAGTTGCACATCTGTAAGAGGGGGAAATACTGTCTCACAACCAGGGACGTAGTGCAGATTTTAAGAGATTACTATTTAAAAATCGCTTTTTAGAGAGGCTTATAAAGAATAGGAACTCAGTACAATGTTAATTTACTTTCTCAATCTCCCTCTGCTCCTTTCTGTGCTGCTGCATTTCCCAACTTTATTTTTATCCTATTACTAATTTTAGAAAAATTTAGCCAGCAGTTTTTTCATTGCAATCATTACCCGAACACAGCCATATTTGTAAAATAGCTAAAATGTGCAGTGATACTTGTTAGTTTTTTATAACAATCGCAACTAAATTCTATGAAAATACAGATATGAAAACATTCTTTATCATTTTCTTCCCCATGGTATTAATATAAACTACTAAACTGCTGGTCATTAATCCGAACTTTCTGAATTCAGTAATTCTTTTCCAAAAATAGTTACACATATTATTAGGTTGGTGCAAAAGTAATTGCGGTTTGGCAAGAATCATAATTACTTTTGTACCAATCTAATACAATTTGCCAAGTACTGAACTAGGCCCTGGGGACGAAGTTCCTGCCCTAAGGAAGTTTTTGCTGTAGTCATTCATCACCTCAGCATTGGTTCGAGCCATGATCCTAAGGTACATAAACTTATACAGACTTTTTTTGTTTGCACTCAATAATCGTAACTTCCTCTTAAAACTATATTGTTTGAGAATTAGAAAGAGAATCCTTTTATCTGCTGAGCAACTTGATTAAGATTTTGGAGTGGGAACTTAAAAAAGCCGAACTGATCTAAATTATAAAAGGAAATGAATTTAAATTCTCCTGAAATAACTAAACGGTGGGAGATGGGAGTCTGGCCAATGGATGGGAAAACATCCAAACAGTGAAATGAGATGAGGTGCCCCTGCACTCCAGCCTGGGCAACAGAGTGAGACTCCGTTTCAAAAAAACAACAAAATATTTCCCCACTGGGTGGGGAAAACACTTTGATAAACAGGTTTTGAAAGCAAACGTGGCCACTATGGTTACAGAGTTTCTTGCTCTGCAATGGGCATTATCACTCTAACCAAGGTCTTCAGGAAAGTCCCCATTACCCACAAGTGCTCACTTTGGGTGAGTTGTTTTGGTGGAAATGTATGAAACAGCTGAATTGAGCTTCTGTAACAATATGGTGAATAAAAAGGCAACACGTGTAGGAAGATGAGTCTAGAAAGCAGATGAGATCATGAGTATGTTATCCTTCCAAGAATTTTTAGAACTCCTGAGGAAACTTCAGGGTGCCACAAACTATGAAATTGTGTGTGAATCAAGTTTAACACAGTTATCAAACATGGAAGCTCCTGTTGATATGTAAACTCCATGAAATAGAGGTTTTGTGTTTCCTGTTCACTACTATGTATGAAAAATGAGGCATAGAGTGGGAAAAAAAGTTCAGATAAGGACTGAAGCATACAATAAAGAAGAAAGAACCTCACAGATAAAATAATTCACACAAAAACACAGACATGGTAAATGGTAGAATCAAGATTCATACCAAAATCTAGTTCTGAGGCAGTCTCTATATACCATATCACAGTGATAGCCAGATATACATCGAAATCCATTTTTCCCTTCCATAGCTAAGAAATGGCTATCCTCCAGGTGTGGCCATGTGACTAATCCTCACCAATAAAATGTGAGAAGTAATGTGTACCTCTTTAGGGCAAAGTTTTAAAGAAGTGAGAGTACCTTTACCTTTTGCCACCTGGATGCAGATAGCAACAAAGCAACAAGGATGGCAAAGCTTTCAAAGAGTAGGACCCTAGGATACTGAATCACAGTGTGGAATAATGTCTGCAGTTGTTAAATAAGCAAGAAATAAACTTGTTTGTGTTTGAGGCATTATATATTGAACTGCGTGAGACTATTTTTATAGCAATTTAGGCCACTCTAACCAAAAGTTGATATCCATAGTATAGTAATGATTTAACTTTTTTTAATGTGGGCATTGGCTTAGCAGTTGGCTGACAGGTGGCATGAAAACAGGTAACGTGAGTTGCAGGGCAAGGCCCAAAACTTTCTGAGCCAGGGCTTCCTAACTTTGTCCTATATGCCATTTCCCAAACTTTTTGGCGATGTCTTTATACTTTATACTTTAAAAATTATTTTCATACTTAAAAAAATTACTGCCAGGCACAGTGGCAGTAATCCCAACACTTTGGGAGGCCAAGGCGGTTAGATCACAAGGTCAGGAGTTGAAGACCAGCTTGGCCAATAAGGTAAAACCCCATCTCTACTAAAAATACAAAAATTAGCCAGGCATGGTGGTGCAGTCTGCAGTCCCAGCTACTCCGGAGGCTGAGGCAGAAGAATCACCTGAACCCAGGAGGCAGAGGTTGCAGTGAGCCAAGATCACACTACTACACTCTAGCCTGGGCAACAGAGCAAGACTCTGTCTCAAAAAAAAAATTACCAAAGACTTCAAAAGGATTTTGTTTCTGTAGGTAATTTCTATCAATATTTACTGTAATCAAAATTAAAACTGAGAAATTTTTGAAATACGTATTTATTTATCTATTTTTAAATAAGCATAATAAGATCATTCTTAGTAAAATAAATAACATATTTTTATGAAAATAATTAGATTTCTAAAAGGCAAAAAGCATTGATGAAAAGAATGGCATTGTTTTACATTTTTGTTAAGTATCTTTCATGCCTGCCTTAGCAGAAGACAGCTGGATCCTCTATGTGCTTCTGCATTCCATCTCTTGCAATATGTTGTTTTGGTTGAAGTAGATAGAAAATATCCAGTCTCACATAGATATGTAGTTTAAAAATTGAAGAGTTAAAACGTGGAAAAGAATTTTAATAGATACTTGTGAATATTCTTTTAGACTAAAGTAACACTCCACAAGTAGTAGTTTCTTAAAGGACAGTTGAAATTTGAAATTTGGAATTTGGAATACAATCAATGAATATTTCATACTCAGTTACATTAAAATCCATTGGTTTTCTAGCACTCTGAATGTATCTTTTACCCATACATAATTTCATAACATCATGCATTGGTCATTTAGAAAATATTGGTTCACTTATCTATGAAGATCTTTCAAACACTGATACATTTCCTTATATAATATTTTTTTTTCCTTTTTTCTTTTTTCTTTTATATATATATAGAGAGAGACAGGGTTTCACCATATTGGCCAGGCTGGTTTCGAACTCCTGACCTCAGGTGATCCACCTCTCTCGGCCTCCCAAAGTGCTGGGATTACAGGTGTGAGCCACCGTGCCCGGCCTATAATACTTTTTAAAATTATATTCATTAATACGCCACTGATCTCATAAGAAAAAAGTCTTTTTAGGGACAGGATGTTTCTCTGTTACCCAAACTAGATTGCAGTGTCTTAACCATAGCTCGTTGTAGCCTCAAACTCCTGTACTAAAGCTATCCTCCCACCTCAGCCTCCCAAAGTGCTGGGATTACAGACATGAGCCACCTCTCCTGGCCAAGAAAAAGTTTTTATGTATGGAGAGGTTGTCATACTTACAGCAGAGAATTTAAGTTATCCAAGATTCTAATTTTTGCAGAAATTCTTGAATTTTATCATTGGCAACAAATAAGGTCCATTGTTTTCCTGGAAGTGATAAGCTTATTTTATTCACTTTTAAGAAAAATATCTGCCAAATATCAACGTAGGAATAAAATTAGTTTGTTATACTTTCAAGTAAAAATGGTCTTCCATGAAAAAAAAACAACTAGTTTAAATCACAACTCAAACAATCATGAAATTATTTTTCTTGCAACAACCATTATTAATACTTCAATGCAGCAGAAGTGTTTTATGGTGTGTTATTTCATCATTCAAAATATTGAAATGACTAGTACTCAAGGTTTAATATTTAATAAAAAGAATAAATTTTACTCCTTCATCAAGGACATTCTTAAAAGAAACTGAAATCTTTTCCAGTGAATGCATACATGCAAAGAAAAGATGATTACTAAAGCAGCTGGGACCCCACCATTGATTTGTGTCAAGTTGCCAGCCGTTTTAGCCACGGCATTGTTTTTCAATGTTATATAACAAACTACTACACATTTAGTGGCTTAAAATAACACCCATTCATTAGCTAAGAGTCTGATAAGTCAGGAGGCTGGGTGCTGCATGCTAAGGGTCTCACAGGCGTAAATCAAAATGTCAGCCAGGCTCCATTCTCATTTGGAGCGTAGCGTCCTCTTATATTTGAAGGAGGATGCATTTTCTTACAGTTGTAAGACTGAGGTCTTCATTCTTTGCTGGATGTCAGCTGGGGCCACTCAGCAATTAGATATTGCCCACATTCTTATCATTCATCTTTAAAGCCAACAATAGAGAACTTCCTAACACATCTAAGCTCCCTTGTGCTTCAAATCTCTTTTATAGCAGGAAGAAACCAGCTCCTTTTAAGGATTCACCTGATTAGATCGGGCCCAGTGAATAATTTCCTTTTTTATTAACTCAAAGTCATCTGGTGAGTAAACTAGGGATGGGAATGATATACCATCATATTCACAGATTTCCTCCACACTCAAGGTTAGGGGGCCCTTCAAAGTGTGCACACCAGGGAGCAGGGACCTTGGGGACTTCCTAGACTTCTGCCTACCATAGCTGCCATTGCTCCTGCACCATCAATGAAAATGTCAAGCACAGTGACAGAGATACATAATGTTCTGACCTCACTTCCCCTGACAACTGTTAAAAACGTGCTCTTTGAATGAAGAGACCCCCTCCCCCCACAAACAGGCTTTGTGTGAGCAACATGGCTGTTCATTCACCTGGGTCCAGATGGACTGAGGTCGAAAAGGGTGTTAGCAAAAGGCAGTGGGATAGGAGTTGGTTTTATAGGTTTGGGGTGGGCAGTGGGAAGTTACAGAGTAAGATCAGTTACAGTGGTGGGGGTAGGGGCAAGAAGTATACATTACCATCAGTTCAGTTACAATAGTGGTGGGATAAGAGTAGTTAAGATGGTAGGGTGGGGTGAGGAGTATTCACATTATCATAATAACAGTTAAGATGGCAGGGTGGGGTGAGGGGACGCTTATGTGGAGGGGGCGGGGAAGCTCTGCTGGGCAATCAGGTATAATGGCCAACACAGGCTGGGGTTGCAGGGTGATCAGCCGAGGCAGGCAGGACTTTAAACTTTCTGGGTCTGGGCTTGCACATGGAGGCCTGACAAAAACATTTCAAGTTCCTCCCCAAATCTAGCCTTCTAGATGATTTCTAGGGTATCCACATCTATTCCATAAAAGTGAATATAGGATAAAGATTTTTTTCTATTTACCCATTATGTTTGATAAATATTGGCAAATATGTTAAATATATAGTGTTGGTTATAAAATGTTGCCCTATAAAGTTATTAAACAGATGCTTTGTAATTTTAGTAATTTTAAGGGAAAAAATACTAGTCAAGTTGGTAGACTAAATGATACTCAGATAGCTAGTAAAACATTATTTCTGGGTGTATTTGTGAGAGTGTTTCAGGAAAAGATTAGCATTTGAATCAATGGACTAACTAAGAAGATAGCCCTCATCAATGTGGGCAGGCATCATTCAATCCCTTGAGGACTCAAATAGAACAAAAAGGCAAGGAAAGGTGAACTTGCTGTCTTCTAGTGGTGGGACATCCATCTGCTGCTCTGGAAAATCAGAACTCCTAGCTTTGGGGCCTTTTGACTTCAGAATGTATACCAGCAGCACGCCACGTTCCAAGGTCTTGAGATTCAGACTGAATTACACCACTAGCTTTCCTGGCTTTCCAACTTGCAGATGGCATAACAGGTGACTTATTGGCCTCCATAATTGGCTGAGGAAATGCCCATAATAAATATCCTCTTAAATATCTATTTATATCCTTTCTTTTTTTTTCTTTTTTTTTGAGACGGAGTTTCACTCTTGTTACCCAGGCTGGAGTGCAATGGCGCGATCTCGGCTCACCGCAACCTCCGCCTCCTGGGTTCAGGCAATTCTCCTGCCTCAGCCTCCTGAGTAGCTGGGATTACAGGCACGCACCACCATGCCCAGCTAATTTTTTGTATTTTTGGTAGAGACGGGGTTTCACCATGTTGACCAGGATGGTCTCGATCTCTTGACCTTGTGATCCACCCGCCTCGGCCTCCCAAAGTGCTGGGATTACAGGCTTGAGCCACCGCGCCCGGCTATCTATTTATATCCTATTGATTCTGTTTCTCTGGAGAAACCTGACTAATTTAGATCATTTAATGTTCCTTCAAATTCATATGTTGAAACTTAATCCCTAGCATGATATTATTAAGAGGTAGGGCTTTGGAAGGTAATTAGGTCTTGAGGATGGAGCCCTCATGAATCAGATTAGTGCCGCTGTAAGAGAGGCCCAATAGAGCTTGTTCACCCCTTCCATTATATGAGGACATATAGAAGGCACCACCTAGGAGGAACAGGTTCCCACCAGATACCAAATCTGCTGTTGCCTTGATTTTGGACTTCTCAGCCTCCATAACTGTGAGCAATATATTTCTATCATTTACAAATTACCCAGTCCAAGATATTTTGTTACAGCAGCCTAAACAAAAAAGATACTCTACACTAAAATCTGATGTTTACCTCAAATACTTAAATATATTTACCTTTACACGTTCTTATGAGTCCTTGTGGAATAAAAGGAATTCTGTTTCTTCTGACTCTCTTTCTAAATCACTGAATAGTTGAATAGACCCTGCTTCTGGGTCTAGCAGGCAGCCAATTCTTTCTGCAGTCAATTGCACTAAAAATATACAGGGAAAGAGGAAGGAGATATGTTGTAAGCAAGGGTGTTAGTCCTCATTGGTTTCTAACATGTAGCTGAAGGTTTTTTCTTATATCTGTCCTCCTGCTACCCCTTCCCCCAATGATGGCCTATGAAGCTGTCATTGAAGAGGTGGGGGAATTGCCAGAAATGTGATAATGTGGGATGATTTTCACCTATCTCCTCTAACAAGAGACCCAGAAACAGTCATTAGAAAACAAAATCACTGGGTAGCATTCCTTCTTGCAAATAACACTTCTGTGTTTCATTATGAGAATATCCAGACAGTATATTTAAATCTTAACTTTTTTTCAGATACTAAACATTATTTATTTGAATATTAGTGCTTCATTATGTTTAAATATGTTTTAAAAATTACATATCAAAGTTACTTTTAAATACATTTTAATATTAATAGCAAGGATTGCAGGAAATACAGCGAAGACTGTGTTCTAAAACTTTTATCTTTTAAAATAAAAAAAACACTAGTCTTGGGAGAAATAAATATATTCTCAAAAGTATAGCCCTGTGATGCTGTACAGGTACTTCTTAGTAAAAATTGTTCCTAGTTCTTGAGCTGTGGTTGTAATTACCTTATATAAGAATTATCTTAAGTAGTCATATTGCTTTTTAACAATACATGTTAAACATGTTCTCTTTTGAGGAAAAAGAGAACATGTGAAAAAGTAGATACTGGCTGTCAAAGTTTCCGCACATCAGTTCCATTCACATTTATTGGCCAAGCAAACTACATTGTCACATCTAACTGCAAGTGGGCAGATAAGTGAAACTATGCCTTATACACAAAAGGAGAGTTATAGAATATTTGTTTTTTGTTTTTTGTTTTTTTTTTGAGACGGAGTTTCGCTCTTGTTACCCAGGCTGGAGTGCAATGGCCTGATCTCGGCTCACTGCAACCTCCGCCTCCTGGGTTCAGGCAATTCTCCTGCC
>NW_016107486.1:1052703-1056836 GCF_001604975.1 Cebus imitator | reverse complement strand
GCCTCCTGAGTAGCTGGGACTACAGGCACGCGCCACCATGCCCAGCTAATTTTTTGTATTTTTAGTAGAGACGGGGTTTCACCATGTTGACCAGGATGGTCTTGATCTCTTGACCTCATGATCCACCCACCTCGGCCTCCCAAAGTGCTGGGATTACAGGCTTGAGCCACCGCGCCCGGCAAATATTTGAGTACAACCCTAATGACTACTACACTTTCTAATGTTTTTCTTTTTTATCTTCCGTTTTTTTGTTGTTTGTTTGTTTGTTTTGTTTGTTTTTGTTTTTTTGTGTGTGACTGAGTCTCACTCTGTCACCCAGGCTGGAGTGCAGTGCAGTGGCACGATCTCTGCTCACTGCAACCTCTGCCTCCTGGGTTCAAGAGATTTTCCTGCCTCAGCCTCCCAAGTAGCTGGGATTACAGGTGCCCACCACCACACCCATCTAATTTTTTTGTTTTTTGTATTTTTAATAAATAATACACCAGTTTCACCACATTAATCAAGCTGGTCTTAAACTCCTGACCTCAAGTGTCTGCCTGCCTTGGCCTCCCAAAATGATGAGATTACAGGCATGAGCCACTGTGCCCAGCCTAATGTTTTTCAAATTAACGAAAACAAGCAGTGCTTGCACTAAGCCAAAGAAGCTGTGCTCTTTCTTTTTATTCTACCATAGTACCAATAATGTTCTAGACAGTGGCTGCACTGATGGCAAAGAACAGAGTCTCCAGCTGACCTTTAAAGGGTAGTATGATCAAGCAAGAAAATTTTGTTGTCCTAAACAACTGAGCTTCTATGGCTTCTTTGTTGCTCTGGCCTAATCTAACCCATCTAGACTTCCGCAGATAAGGCATGCACTTTGCTTCAGCCATGGTATCCACCTACCCTGTTGTCTTACACCCAGGTCATTTCACTAATTTACATGGTCAACCAGGCCCAGAAGGCTTCCAGGTTTGTAAAGCTGCTTTATGTAATGCTGTCTTAATGAAATTTGTTTCACTTACACCAAATTTTGTGATAATGACTTGTCTGATAAAAATACTGCTTTTAATTTTGTTGTTCAGGATAATAAAGTATGCTAGTGAAACTGTGTTAAGGCCCTTAATATAAACAATTTCAAAACATATTTTTAATCTTTTCCTCTATGATGATGCTAATTATACTTTTAGATGGTTTGAAGTTGCTTTCTTTGCTTTGTGCATTATCCAGCTTATCTGTTATTTGCAGGAAGTAGTCTTGCTATGACTTATAACTGAATGTCCTCTAATGTCATTTAAAAAATAATACATACCCACTGATGTAAGTGCTGAAGGGAAAGCTTTTTAAACCATGGCAACTAATAACAAAAATGTTCACATAGGTTGTTA
Source organism: Cebus imitator (assembly GCF_001604975.1). Classification (NCBI taxonomy): domain Eukaryota; kingdom Metazoa; phylum Chordata; class Mammalia; order Primates; family Cebidae; genus Cebus; species Cebus imitator. The sequence goes on along the minus strand of NW_016107486.1, from coordinate 1,055,472 downwards.
TTTTGAGTCTTTTTTTATCTCCATTTTTATTTACATAAAATGATTGTTGAATAACATACAATTAAATCAGAGCTTTCTGCTTCACAGCCTGGCATCTTTCTGGATAGATTCTGTGATAAAATAATTCTCTGACATCACAGCTTGTTGCTATGATACTAGAACATCAAAAATTTGGCAGTGTCAACCTACTCAGCAGGGTAGCTCAGGATAAATTTAAAGCAAAAGCTCATTTTTTAAGCATTGGCTTGGCACCTTTAATCCCTAAAGATACCTAACAAAATATGAAATTTGAGATTTTATACCATTAAGGAACACATTCACTGAAACTACTGGAAATTATTGCTCTCAAGTGTCTAGTGTTCTTGTCAGGAATGGGGCTGTGAAGTCAATGAAGACATATTTGGGGAAGTCCTTTATTAGAGAAAATAGAGGGATCTAAGGTATCCATGTGATACACAGTTGTTTCCATCAGGTTCAAATGTAGCTCCTGATGATTCAGCAACCTACAAATTAAAGAGATAAGTTATTTGAGCTTTCTTCTGGGGAAACTCTGGGAGCTTGATAGTTGTTTTAAGGCTCAAAAAATCAGTGTTTTTGGTCCAGGCACATGGTTTATTTAACAATTTCCTTCCAAACTTAGTAGGCTTTCTGATGTATTTGCTTTTAGTTCCATATTCTAAATTCCATATTCTAGTTATTTCTTACATATGATTCCAAAGAATGATCTTTTTGCTTACTTATACCCATGTCCCCCTCCCAACTTGTTGGTTATCTTGAGGCTATCTGAAACAATAGGTTTAGATGGCAAGGTTAAAATCCTTAGCCTGAGCTTTGCCCAAATATTATATCACTTTTTTTAAACTGAGAGATCTTTTAGTGCATTTATCACTTACAACATTTTTCCAGTCTTACCCTTATTACTTAGAAACTAGGAGCAGTCAGCTTCTCTAACCCTGAGAGACCCTTGATCTCTAGGATTCCTTAGCACTCTTCTATTCCTTCTAGAAAATTAACCAGTTCTCATCTGAGCTCATATTTTTCTTGTAAATCTTGCTAAGGGTAGACAACTGTAGCCAATACACCCTATCACTCTGCCCTTAGCTATTTTCCACAGAGTTAGAATCTTACTAGGTTAATGGTCTCCCTTCTACTTCTCAATGGGAAGCTTCAGTGAATATTTTAAAAGGCATGTTAAAAATCTCTAGATAATCAACCTAGTAATATTTCTTTGCTGCCTGTTGCATGACCACTAATTCTATACAACATATTTTAAGTTTCTGCATGCAGCATCTTCATTCTAAGCACCAACATCTATATTCTTGCAGTAATTGTTACTGTCATTTAACAAATGTTTCTGGCTTTTCTCTTTCTTGTCACTTCTCTGCTCTTTTTAAAGATAGGTAGGATCTTATGACTTGCTTTGATCTTTGAAATGTATATAGAAGTAATATATCACATATACATAAAAGTATTAAAAGCCAATGCATGATTTAACATAGTTCTTTCTCACTGCCATGATAATCATGGAAGGATAAAACAAGACAGTGTTTTTATCAGGTTAGCTCCCTAGGTAGGTTGGATGGGTAGGGTCTTATCAATAACCTACCATGAACAAGAAATAAACCTTTGTTATGATAGCATGTTGATATTTTAGTGTTTGTTACTGTAACATTGCCTAGTCCTGACATATACAATCAAGGTATGGCAAATGTTATAATAACAACCCCAAAATTTCAGTGGCTTAATACAAGAATTTTATTTCTCTTTCTTTCGACAATTCAGTGTGGTACTTGGCAGGCAGTCTTCCTTGTGATGATTCAGGAATTTAGACTTTTTCCATTTTGTAGCTCCACTATCCCCTAGGACTATGGAATTCTTTCCTGGGTTATTTAAATCTGGTTGATTGACAGGTAAGGAATGAAGTCTTATGCAGGAGATGTATACGGCAATTCCTGACTTCTTATTTTTTTGAGTTGGAGTCTTGCTGTTGCCCATGTTGGAGTGCCATGGTGCAATCTCAGCTCACTGCAACTTCTACCTCCTGGGTTCCAGGAAGGGAAACATAATCTTTATTATACCCTGGAATAGGAAAGAATGACTTAAACAGCACATATTATTCTCTGACACAGTGTGCTTTACAAATCTGGTGCTTCATTGAATGAACCAATAGGTCAATCAAGCCTTGACTTGTTTTTAAAATGTATGCAGGGCAGATTTTATGGGCATGCAACTTGTGCAATGTCACAGGGCCTCATGCTTAGAAAGTCCTCTCAGTTGGTTTAATGATGTGTTCTCACAGAGCACTACATACTTTTTTAACAAGAAGCTCTGAATTTTCATTTTGTTCTGGAACCTACAAATTATGCACCTGGTCCTAAGTCTAGGTTGTATCAGAAGGATGTGCAATGGAAGCATTAGCTGCATATGAAATGTGGAAGAGTTCAGTGAATTTGTCTCAGAATTATCTACTTGTTTAGCCTATAGAGAGATAGTATCTTGAAAGAATTGTTGTATTTTTGTTTTCTGTATTTTCTTGCTCATGACCATTATAGTCAGTGTCATTATGTAAAAGGAAATTATAAACTGTAAATCAGAAATGGAAATACAGCTGGTTTACTATTTACTTCAAAAACATACTCTTGAAATACCACAATGGCCGGGCGCGGTGGCTCAAGCCTGTAATCCCAGCACTGTGGGAGGCCGAGGCGGGTGGATCACGAGGTCAAGAGATCGAGACCATCCTGGTCAACATGGTGAAACCCCGTCTTT
>NW_016107486.1:1050433-1052426 GCF_001604975.1 Cebus imitator | reverse complement strand
AAATACCACAATACTTTAAAAAATATGCCATTTAAACCAAAAACTGTTGATTCTCATAAGCTATGTTTTCTTTATAAACAAGAAAGCTCTTGCAAATTAAAAGTCGAGGCCCTGAAAGAAGCAGATCAAAGACGCTATGCTATAACAGTTGAAGGTCATCTTGGCTAGAAATAGAGTTCAAGAGTTGGATAGGGCTTGAACGTGGAAGAGGCCTCTTTTGTGAGGCTAGAGATAAAGGAATAGACTTCTGAGGAACACATAATGAGAAGCAGCATCAGCCTCAAGAAACACCAACACTGTCATTGTCAGTGAGGAGAGCAAGGTGGGTGTGAAGTAAATGTCAGATTCTTTGCAGACCATTAACTGCCTTTCTAAGAATAACTGCCTCCGCTGCAATCATGTGAACTGATCTCTGTGCTGAGTGGTCCTCACCAGTAGCCTTCCATAACTGTTCACATGTCACCTATGTATTTTCCAAGGAAGTCATGAATAACCGTGGCCCAATAATTTGCTAAATCCCATTCAAACTGCCCAGTGTAGATGACCATATTTTCAATGGCTGAAAACATGATTAAGATGCCTACAACTAAAGATGAAGTCATCAGAAAGGTGGTAGTGATATAGGTGGAAAAGCTCCAGTATCAGAATTTGGGTGAGGATAAAAACCAAGGCAGCTCACTCCCTATATACATCTTCATTGCAACTCCTTCCTTTGATTCGATAGACTACTTCAAAATAAATTCTCTTGCTAAATGTAGAACTTGATTTTTGTTGAATGTACTCTAAAGACCTCAGCTGATACATGGTTTCGTGCCCTTTAGCAAGTTTGATAACATTGTCACATTCATTTTCTCATTTTTTTTTCAATAACACAATGCTGTGATGTCTAGAGAAGGCAGGTATTACTATCTTACAAAGAAGAAAACTGAGTCACAACATGGTTAAATGTTTTATCAAGGTTGTAAAGTTAAAAAGGAAATTCATCAGTCTAATGGAGGTTCTCATTTTGACAAAACCTTTACACTATACCACTTTCCAATGTTAAGTCTAGGAAATGTATAGCGTGACAAAAAAATGAAATGCCTATTCAGCAAATACCAAAATTAGGAAACTACATTTAAGAACATACCCAATCCAAGCTGTTTGTGTTCAGTTTTGGTCTTCTCTACCATCTCATTTAAATAAAAGAGACTTCTCTGCAGCAAGTCATCAAAACAATATAACCTCTGCCAGGAATTTTTTGACAGAGTCTTGCTTTGTCACCTAGGTTGGAGTGCAGTGCCATGATCTCAGCTCACTGCAACCTCCACCTCCCAGGTTCAAGAGATTCTTGTGCCTCAGCCTCCACATAGCTGAGATTACAGGCATGTGCCACCATGCCCAGCTAATATTTGTATTTTTATTAGCGACAGGGTTTTGCCCCTGTTGGCCAGGCTGGTCTCGAATTCCTGGCCTCAAGTGATCCGCTCACCTCAGCCCTCCAAAGTGCTGGGAATACAGGCATGAGCCACAACAGCTGGCGTGAACTACTTTTCTTCATTTAGGGTACATATTCACATACGGAAAGGCAAATCAGGTGTACTGGTTAATACAATTTCTCGCCTGAGCACTTCTTCTTAGTCTTCCTGGTTAGTTTCAAGTTGAAATTGCTCTGTCCTTAAGCCACCTGATATACAAGACACTGCTTTCTACCTATGATCCCGTATCCAGAATTTTGTATATTCTTACCTTTCCAAAAGCATCCAACCTAGGCTACTCTTTTTAATCATGACACTTTCTTCCTGTATTTCACTATTTTCTAAAATTTCCTTATTTTTCCCCATTCACTGTGACTTTTTAATAATTTATTTTAGAAGAGTTTTAATTTTGTGGAAAAACAGCAATGATACTACAGATACTGCTCATATATCCCACACCCACTTTCCCCTATTATTAATGTCTTATATTAGTATGGTACATTTCCCACAATTAATGAACCAATATTGATTTATTT